>NC_061820.1:20161587-20174087 GCF_019202785.1 Penaeus chinensis | reverse complement strand
CTTAATTTGCACCTAACATCCTAGTCCGTTTTTATTGATGATCATGAAATCCATAAAAGATAAACTTTTCCACTTCGTGTGGTTTCAGGCGTGCTCTCGCCGAATCTCGCGTGAAACATTAAAAAGAGACACTTGAGACTGTCAAGGAACAATAAAACAGTCACAATAAAATCGATGTGCGTCAGCGCGATCGGCGGGCTGGTCCAGCTGGCCCTCGGCGATCGCCCGATAACCCCCCCCCCCCCCCCCCCCCCCCCCCCCCTAGCGATACCATCACCGCCGCTCTTGTGAGCACTCCGCCACGAGGGTTCGGCGCGGGATAACATCTTTTAAATGTGAAGTGATCGTGAGGGGGCGTATCTTTACCATCTTACCATGTACAACTGTGAACTGTGAGGGCACTCATGGACCTGCAGAGTGAGGGGACAAAGAGGAGGCGTCGTGTGTTCCTTTCTAGTCCTCACGCGCGAACCTCATCTGCAGGAGGTTGACCTGATGAAGAAGGCGACCTGGCGACAGGAAGACAGAGTAGATTGTGCTGGAGATGTGGCAAATGTATTGCAAGAGATTAGAAGAAAGTATGTAAATTAACTCTTTCTAACTGACATTATCGCTACTATGACAAAGGTTGCAGACCTTGAAGAAATTGAGTGCCAAGCGACCGATCGCCGATCCGCCTTTGCATCTGGAAGCAAACAGTCTCCTGCAGCGAATATGGAAATGGCATCCTTTTCCTTTTGGATAAAAAGAACGTGAACGTTTTTATAAGCATTTTTTTTAAGGTTAAAGCAGAATTCAGTGTTGATACTAAGGTCTTAATTCTAGGTGATAATGTATAACAGGATATGATGATAAATGACAGGATATTAAATTTGTGGCATCAGAAAGGGAAGACAGAATTGTTGCCGTTCGAGGGAGCTGCAAAATAGTTTCTGGCAAATATCATAATAATAATTACATATGAATGTATTTAATTTAACGCGCAGCGTTTAGACAATTAATTTACTTTACAAAGAAAATGTTATTAACGGAAAGTTGCAAAACGTTAAGGCGCCTATGACTGATTACATCAATACCTTGAGCACAAAAGTAAAGGCGCTCAGAACTATTTTACTGCGACTCAGATTCTATGCAAACTGAAAAAAACTGGCCCATTCTTTGGATCTCACAGAACATGTGACTAATATCCTTTTAGGTATATCATTTTCGAACAAAATTTTAATATTCTTACCTTTGATACATGGCCGTAAACAGCTTTTAATGCAAGTTAAATTTCCTGTACCATTTCCTAATGAGAAAAGAAATAAAACTGACAGTAATACTTCACATATCACCGGAAAAATAAATCTTCAATTAAGTAAATTACGTTCAACAACACTTTTTTTCTTCTGATTTCCCATGTAATACTAAATTTTACGAGAATGCAGGTGTCAGGTCTCAGGAACAGAGCGGGGCTCCTGCAGCGGAGGTCCTTCGAAGGCTGGCCTGAGGAGACGGCTCCGGCGGCCCAGGACTACGCTCCCTGGGGCTCTTCGCGGATTTCTTACTAATTATGTGGATGGGAACGATAATGGCAGTAATGTTATTGACTGAAATGATGATTTTAGTGATGTCAGAACAATAATTTCTGTCTATAAATGTTTGAGATACATTTTGCTTTATATGCATGGGGTACTTTGCCTGCACATATAAATATGAACCCAGTCTTTACTAATAACTGAACAAAACTTTGCTTTTTTCAGATATTTCAACATTTCTCTGCAGGGATTAGTATTTCAACAAACTAAAATCATCAGCCACATGTTATTTAATATATCGCGACCACACATAACTTAAAGGAAGTGACCAGGAAAGAGTAAGGGCATAATGCCAATGGCCTCTTTCGCTCCGACCCTCGGCCAGGGTGCGAGGCGGCGGCGCTCTGGCCCGGGGCGAGCTAGACGCCCTCCCCTCGCCTTCGGCGCCACCAGTTCGAGAACAACCTAGCGAAAAAACAAAGGAGACACAAAAAAGGAAGACGGTAAATAATGAGAAAGAAAGGAAGATTAAGGGACTAAAACACTGGTGAATATGAAAACTGATATCTCCTCAAATAAAATGATTATAGGATAATAAAGGAACGAATAATATAAATATTTAGTTACAGGAAAAAAAAGGATTGTGACTTCAGCTCAGATTCTTTTGTCGCAAGGCAGACAGCTATTATTATAATCATCAGTAGTATAATTTCTAATATAATTATTACTGCTCTTATTTCTTTAACCATTATTATTATCATTATCGTAGTTATTAATATCACATCAACGTTATTAGTCTTCCTGTTATTGTTATCATGGATATCGATACTGTCGTAACCATTATCGTTATTATTAGTGAAACTCCCCTTATCAATTTTTCTGTCATTATTAGATTTCAGTTTTTATGCTACTGCAATTGGCATTATCACCTTTATTCTAACACATTAACATGACTATTATTACTATTGTTGTTGTTGATATTATTATTATTATAATTTTGTTATTATTATTATTATTATTATTGTTGTTGTTATTGTTATCATTCTTCTTCTTTTTATTATTATTACTACTGTTATTGTTAATATTATCATCATCATTATAATTATAATAATGATAAATAACAATAACGATAACAATAATAATAATTATTATTATCACTATTATCATTATCATTGTCATAATTAATATTATTATTATTATTATTATTATTATTATTATTATTATTATTATTATTATTATTATTATTATTATTATTATTATTATTATTATTATTATTATTATTATTATTATTATTATTATTATTATAATTTTGTTATTATTATTATTATTATTATTATTATTATTATAATTTTGTTATTATTATTATTATTATTATTATTATTATTATTATTATTATTATTATTATAATTTTGTTATTATTATTATTATTATTATTATTATTATTATTATTATTATTATTATTATTATTATTATTATTATTATTATTATTATTATTATTATTATAATTTTGTTATTATTATTATTATTATTATTATTATTATTATTATTATTATTATTATTATTATTATTATTATTATTATTATTATTATTATTATTATTATTATTATTATTATTATTATTATTATTATTATTATTATTATTATTATTATTATTATTATTATTATTATTATTATTATTATTATTATTATTATTATAATTTTGTTATTATTATTATTATAATTTTGTTATTATTATTATTATTATTATTATTATTATTATAATTTTGTTATTATTATTATTATTATTATTATTATTATTATTATAATTTTGTTATTATTATTATTATAATTTTGTTATTATTATTATTATTATTATTATTATTATTATTATTATTATTATTATTATTATTATTATTATTATAATTTTGTTATTATTATTATTATTATTATTATTATTATTATTATTATTATTATTATTATTATTATTATTATTATTATTATTATTATTATTATAATTTTGTTATTATTATTATTATAATTTTGTTATTATTATTATTATTATAATTTTGTTATTATTATTATTATTATTATAATTTTGTTATTATTATTATTATTATTATAATTTTGTTATTATTATTATTATTATTATTATTATTATAATTTTGTTATTATTATTATTATTATTATTATTATTATTATTATTATTATTATTATTATAATTTTGTTATTATTATTATTATTATTATTATTATAATTTTGTTATTATTATTATTATAATTTTGTTATTATTATTATTATTATTATTATAATTTTGTTATTATTATTATTATAATTTTGTTATTATTATTATTATTATAATTTTGTTATTATTATTATTATAATTTTGTTATTATTATTATTATTATTATTATAATTTTGTTATTATTATTATTATAATTTTGTTATTATTATTATTATTATTATTATTATTATTATAATTTTGTTATTATTATTATTATTATTATAATTTTGTTATTATTATTATTATTATAATTTTGTTATTATTATTATTATAATTTTGTTATTATTATTATTATTATTATTATTATTATTATTATTATAATTTTGTTATTATTATTATTATAATTTTGTTATTATTATTATTATAATTTTGTTATTATTATTATTATTATTATTATTATTATTATTATAATTTTGTTATTATTATTATTATTATAATTTTGTTATTATTATTATTATTATTATTATTATAATTTTGTTATTATTATTATTATTATAATTTTGTTATTATTATTATTATAATTTTGTTATTATTATTATTATAATTTTGTTATTATTATTATTATAATTTTGTTATTATTATTATTATTATAATTTTGTTATTATTATTATTATTATTATTATTATTATTATTATTATTATTATTATAATTTTGTTATTATTATTATTATTATTATAATTTTGTTATTATTATTATTATAATTTTGTTATTATTATTATTATTATTATTATTATTATTATTATTATTATAATTTTGTTATTATTATTATTATAATTTTGTTATTATTATTATTATTATTATTATAATTTTGTTATTATTATTATTATAATTTTGTTATTATTATTATTATTATTATTATAATTTTGTTATTATTATTATTATTATTATAATTTTGTTATTATTATTATTATAATTTTGTTATTATTATTATTATAATTTTGTTATTATTATTATTATAATTTTGTTATTATTATTATTATTATTATTATTATTATTATTATTATAATTTTGTTATTATTATTATTATTATTATTATTATTATTATTATTATTATTATTATTATTATTATTATTATTATAATTTTGTTATTATTATTATTATTATTATTATAATTTTGTTATTATTATTATTATAATTTTGTTATTATTATTATTATTATTATTATTATAATTTTGTTATTATTATTATTATAATTTTGTTATTATTATTATTATTATTATTATTATTATTATAATTTTGTTATTATTATTATTATTATTATTATTATTATTATTATTATTATTATTATTATTATTATTATAATTTTGTTATTATTATTATTATAATTTTGTTATTATTATTATTATTATTATTCAAGCATTTGACCAAATACATTCCTCTCGATAGGACTTTGAAACATTTTGCTTTGCTTGAACAGGGATGATGTCCGGCAAATTAAGTGATATTCTTCCACATCTTCATTTTAATTTTTAACGTTTTTTTGTTTGTTTTTGGCAATTGCTTTGCCACAGACAAGTCTCATTTGCATTTCCTTCCACTGAATATAGTTCCGATGTACATCACCAGTTCGTATTTCTAGTACCTTTGGGTTTGATTTCCAGAAAATGTTAAATCCATGTGAATCAAAGCGTGGATTTGCTTTATCAGTGAAGAGTCATCATCTGAAGCAGTATATTGCTGCTTTTGATTGCGAATATAAAAATCAGTATCCCAGGCATTTTTTCTCCATTTGGGAGATTAAAATAACACTTGTTTGCTGCTGCCCTTGACTCATCCGCCTGTGCGATCTGCTTCACCAAAATATGAATCCTGTTGCTGAACAACAGAGGCTCCCTAGCGTTCCAGAAAATGCGTATTTCACCAGTAACTATCTAGGATTAGCAAGGTTCTCTGTCTTCTCTGATGTTCCTACTCCTTGTTGGATATCCAAGACTCTTGGATGCTCCTCTCCTTCTCCAGGATTAGCAGGAATCTAGTAAATGGTGGAAAAAACAAAACAGGACAATTGACGAGGTGTTCATCATGTAACTTGAAGTATTTGATGTACACCGCAAACTTATTGAGGCTTATTATTGGCTACTTATCAGCCCTCCTTCCCCAGAGTGATGGCAAAGAGCTGATGGAATCTTCCAAGAAAGTATTGTAAGAACATAGAGTGCAGTCAACATTCCTTTTTTTCAAGAAATCCTGGTAAGGAGCAGTTTACTCCAACTCCGCCTTTGAGTTTCTTGCCCTTCCAGAGAGAGGTTTCTTGAAAATAACACCTCCCCTCAGGTATGGCTTCAGAGACCCCCAAAGTGACAGCTCCTGTTGTCACAAACCCTGCAGGTGCCTCAGTAAATGCCCCTGCAATTTATTCTTGGTCTCGGCGTTCACCAGCCTAAAGGAAGGTTGAGCCTTTGAAACGAACGAGGAAGCCTGATGAAATTCCGCACGTGTATAACATCCCTCTCTATATAATCTATCCCGAGCTGAACGTAAATGGAAGACTAGAGAAGGGATATTCTAAGATATCCCTATTTGACAATGCAAAAGACTGTATATGGACATTTTCACACTTTTGCTCCGGAGGAATCTTGTAAGAACATATGCAGACTGTAGTCAGTAAAGTTACATGGTGTGAAGTTTTCCTAAGCACGAGGGGCTATGCAATCAAACAAAAATAGGAAATATCCGTTATCCTATTCAAGAGGAAACACAAAAATTCATTGGTGTAGTTATCACTTCAAGGGTTACATGATTGCCTTGCATCAAAAAGTTTAAGCTGAAGGCCCTAAAAACATTCGATTTAACTCCAGCGTAGTTTTCCCAATGCATGTTTGTAGCAAAATTGATGACCGATTCCTGTTGCTTCCGTAATTCGCCGCTAATGGAGATTAGGATCTCGCACCAAATGCATTCGTTGACTGCCTGTCCGTCTCTTTAATTATGGGAAATCGGTGTTAACATTGCCTCTGTGATATCGTCAGAGAGAAAGATATAATCCTAAGTTTGTGTAATAAATGCATTGTAAAACTGTAACAAATTTATATAATCAAATAAAATCACTGAATATAAAGCATAAACGGAATGAAATACTGCCCCTAATTCTTCAAATAAAAAGGCTCTATACCACAGATGGTGATAATGGTACAAATAATAATACTTACACTTATGCTGATACTACTTCTGTTAATAATGATGATAATATTGATGATACTAAGGAGGAGGATAATTGACGGTAATAAAGATGAAAATGATGATAGTGATGCCACTACCACCAATACCTCAACTTGATATCATTAATACTATTAACAATATTATAGGCATTCTATTACTACTGCTACTACTACTACTACTACTACTTCGACTACTACTACTACTACTACTACTAATATTACTACTACTACTGCTATCACCACCACGACCTTCTTTTACTACTAATATTATTACTACTACTAATTCTGATAATAATAATAATAGTTATAATGATAATTGTACTACTTCTACGATTGATATTGATAGTAGTAATGATAATAATGATAATAATAATGGCAGCGATTATGATGATGATAGTAATGATAATGATCGTGATAAAAACTGTTATAATGATAATGACATCAGTAGTATTGGAATATTAACTATGATAATAGTAATATCTACGATATTAGTTATGATAATCATAATAATCATAATAATAGTAATAAAGATAATGATTATGTTAATAACGATAATAATAATAATAATAATAATAATAATAACCGTAATAATAATAATAATCATGATAATAACAACAGTTGTAATGATAACAACAATAGTAATAGCGACAATGACGACAACAATAGTAACATAATAATAACGATGATAATGATGATGATAATATTATTTTTTATGATAATAACAATAATAATAATAATAATAATAATAATAATAACAATAACAATATTAATAATAACAATGATAATAATAATAATGATAATAATGATAAATAATGATAATGATAATAATAACAATAACAATAATAATAATAACAATGATAATATTGACAGTAATGATATTATTATAAAGAATAAAAATGATAAATACAAATATTAATGATAATGATAATAATAATGATAATGATGATAATAACAAAATCAGCAATAATAATGGTAATCATAATGATAATAATAGTGTTGATAATAATAATGATTATGTTAATAGTAATTATAATAAAAATAATAATAATGATAATGATAATAATAATAACGACAAAACAACAACGTTAATAATAATGATAACAATTATGAAAATAGTAATAATGATAATGATAATGATGATGATGATGATGATGATAATAATGGGAACAATCATATGAGTGATGATTTTGATATTAACAATAACAGTTACAAAAGATGAAGATGATAATAATGTTAACAAGAAAATTACATTATTAGTGACATTGATAATCATGAAAATAATAACATTAACAATGATAATTATAATAAGGATAATAATTATAACGATAATGATAATAACAATAAAGAGAGCAATCGTAATAATGATGATAATGATAATAATGATAAAGATAATGATAATAATAATGATATTAATAATAGTTATGATAATAATAATAATAATAAGTTATAATAATGATAAAAATAATAACAATACTGATAATAATAGTAATAATGATAATAGTAATAGTAATTATAATGATAATAATGATAATTATAATAAAAATAACAATAATAATAATGATAATAATAATAATAATAATAATAATAATAATAATAATACAAATAATGATAATGATAACAATAACAATAACAATAATTATGATAATACTAATAACAAAATGATAATGATAATAATGATAACAGCAACAAAAGTGATAAAAAAAAATAATTGCAATGTTAATATTGATTATGATAACATAAATAACAATAATAGTTATGATAATTCTAATAATGATAATAATTATAAAAGTAATATTGATAATCATAATGATAACAACAGCAATGATAATAATGGTAATTGTAGTAGTAATAATAATAGCGTTATTAAAAATAATGATTATAATAATTCTAACAATAACGATGATCGTAATAATAATAATTACAATAATATTAGTAATAATAATAATTATGGTAATAATGATCAGGTTAAAAAGAACAACAGCAGCAATAATAATGATAAAAGTGATAAAATCATAATAATGATGGTAAATATGATGATAATGATAACAACAAAAATTACAACAATAATAATGATTATAATAGTAATAAAACCAATAACGCAAACAGTAATAATGATGATGATGATGATGATAATGAAAACAATAATAATAACAATAATAATAATGATAATAGTAGTAATAATAATAATGATAATGATAATAATAATATAAATGATAATAATAATAATGATAATGATAATAATAATAATAGTAATAATAAAAATAATAGAAATTATAATAATTATGATAATGATAATGATATTAATTATGAAAATACCAACAATCATAAAAATAACAAATATGATAATTCCGATAATAGAAGTGATAATGATAATGATGTGTAATGAATAAAACAAATTAAAAGGATAAAAATGATAACGGTGTGGATGACACCAACGATGATTATGAAAATCGGAAGGATACTGATAATGATGATGATAAAAGAATGTTATGATGATAAAGTTTCAATAATGATAATAATAATAATGATAATGATAATAGTAATAATAATAATAATAATAATTATGATAATGATAATGATAATAATAATAATGCTAGTAATGTGATTATGATGATAGTGATGGCTATTATAATGTTAATAGCTTTAATAACATTAACAAAAATGATGATAGCGATAATGATGTAATAATAATAATAACAAAAGTGATGATAATAATAATAATGATGATGATAGTGGTAATGAAGTCATAATTGTCATGAATTAGTGATAAAAAAATGATGGTTATGAAGATGATGTAATAAAGATAATAATGATAATGATAATAATAATTATAATGATAATAATAATAATAATAATGACAATAATAATGATAATAGTAATAATGGTAATAATAACTATACTAATGAACAATATTATTATCATTATCATTATTATTATTATTATTATTATTATTATTATTATTATAATTATTACTATTATGATTACTATTATTATTATAATTATTACTATTATGATTACTATTATTATTATCATTATTTTGATGATGGTAATGATGATAATAATAATAGTGATGATAATAAAGGCAGTAATCTTAATAACAATGATAATTGCAGTGATAATAATGGTAATAATAAGGATAATAGTAATAATGATAATAATAATAATAGGTTGATAATAATAATAGTAATGAAGGTGATGATGATGATAATAATGATAATAATAATAATAATAATAATAATAATAATAATATATAATAACTAATACTACTAATAATGATAATGACAATGATAATGATAATAATAAAATTAAAAGATAATATTGATCATAATAATGTTAAAATAATGGTAATGAAACAAATGAAAATATATATAGATATGTAATAATAATGGTAATTATAGTAATGATAGAAATAACAAGAATAATGACAATAATAATGATAATAATAATAATATTGATATTACTACGAATAATTAGGATGATACTGAATATAGTAATAATTATTATGATACCAATAATGATACCATTAACAATGATAATAATGATAGTAATTATAATAATAGCGATGATAATGATGATGATAATAACAATAGTAACGATAATACTGATATTAATAAGGATAATTAAAACAACAACAACAATACCAATAATAATAATAATAATAATAATAATAATGACAATAATAATAATAATAATAATTACAACAACAACAATAATACCAATAATAATAATAATAATAATGACAATAATAATAATAATAATAATAATAATTACAACAACAACAATGATAATAATAGTGATAATAATAATAATAAAAATCATGATTATGATGATAATTATAATAACGATAATAATAATGATAACAAAAGTGATGATAATATTTATAATAATAATAAAAGAAATAACAATGATACAAAAATAATAATGATAATGATAATAAAAAAATATATAATAATAGGGATGATGGTAATGACCCTACTACTACTACTACTAATACATAATTATGATAATAATGACAATAATAATAAAATAGGTATTCACAAAAATAATAGTAATAATAATGATAACAATATTAATGATGATAATAACAATATCAACAACGACAACAAAAACAGTAATAATAATGGTAATTATAATAAATAATGTTATTAATTATAATAATAATAGCAATAATGATAATAAGAATTATCAATGATAATGATGATAGTAATAATCATAACCATAAAAGTAACAATAACAATAATAACAATAGTAATATTAATAATGATAATGATAATAATAGTAATATAATAATGATAATAATGAGGATAGCAATGACAATAATGACAATAATAATAATAGCAATAATAACATCAACAAAGATGATAGCAACAGCAACAATAATGATAATGATAATCGTAATAATGATATTGGTAATGATAATAATATTTAGAATGGCAGTGATGATGATGAGGATTACAATAATAATAATAATAATAATAATAATAATAATGATAATAATAATAATAATAATAATAATAATAATAATAATAATAATGATAATAATAATAATAATAATAATAATAATAATAATAATAATAATGATAATAATAATAATAATAATAATAATAATAATAATAATAATAATAATGATAATAATAATAATAATAATAATAATAATAACAACAACAACAACAACAATAATAATAATAATAATAATAATAATAATAATAATGATAATAATAATATCAATAAAAACAGCAGCAATAACAATAACAATTGACGTTAATAATGACTACAGTAGAAACAATTATAATGATAGTAATTATGATACTGTGGTCTTGTTTTTGTTTATTACAAGTGCATTTGTTGTCATTATAAAGACGTGGCTAAACCCTCTGTCTGGGCTGAGGGCGGTGGCAGTCCCCCAAAGCCCAGGAGGATGCTTCTTGGCCGAACAGTATTCCTCCTGCCTTAGTGACTCCGTCCAGGCCGTGCTGATTCCCGAGTAGCCAAGCCGTATATACAGCCGAGATTAGTCCGTCAAGGCTCATCGTCAACGGAAGACAAGACGAGAGAGGATAGTGTATAATATTAAGATTTACTTATTAATCCCGTTCTGGATTGAGGACTTACAAGTATTTTTGACCACATAACTATGCAAATAAACAAACATGTGTCAGTTTAACATAAAAATATAATATATTTTGCAAAGTACACATATCAATAGTATCTATTATCTGAGAAAGAAGTGAAAGTAAACCAGAAATTCGACTGGGCGATTTTCAGGGGAGACAATAAGATAATGAAAATGACAATAACAATAATAATAATAATAATAATAATAATAATAATAATAATAATAATAATAATGATAATGATACTAATAATAATTAAAATAATAATAATAATGATGATAATAACAATTATGGAATAATTATAATAATTATAATGGTAATAATGGTAGAAAGAGTAATGACATTATCCCATTTTTATTTTTTGAGTGAAATGTCTCTACACATAGATGGCTCTGCCTTACCCGATTTCACCTTTCCTTGAATTTGCGGGAAAATGTTTTTTTTCTAGTGCT
>NC_061820.1:20149087-20154087 GCF_019202785.1 Penaeus chinensis | reverse complement strand
CACACACACACACACACACAAACACACACACACACACACACACAGTCACACACACACACATTCACACACACACACAAACACAAACACACACACACATTCACACACACACGCACACACACAAACAAACACACACACACACACACACACACAGTCACACACACACATACATTCACACACACACACACACACACACACACACACAAGTCATACACACACACACATTCACACACACACACAAACACACACATACATTCACACACACACACACACACACAGTCATACACACACACACATTCACACACACACACAAACACACACATTCACACATTCACACACTCACACACAAACACACACACACACATACACTCACACTCGCACACACACACACAAACACACACACACACACACACACGCACACACACTCACTCACACACAAACACACACACATACACACACACACACACACCTACACACTTACACACACAGACAAACACACACATGCATATATATATATATATATATATATATATTATATATATATATATATATATATATATATATATATATATATATATATTATATAGTTGTAGGCGAGGTCTCGAATTCCTCGAGGACGTATTTCTCCTCGACTAATATATAAGCCGTGGCCGAGCGTCGCCGCCGCCACTGCTAATAATTCTGCCTGAGAGGAGCGATGGTGTCTCGTGTAATACCTAAGTGCACATTCCGCCCCGGGCAGCAGTAGGGGATATTTACACCCGGAGTTTTGTAACGCAGTCTTTACCAGCGCCGTCCCCCTTCCTCCTCCCTCTTGCACGCCCCCCCCCCCCTCCCGAGCGTTGCACTCACAGGAACCCTGGCCTCGGCCGCGGCGCCGTCATCCTGCGATCAGAAATGAGGAGTGTTTTCTGGCTCCCCTGGCGCTTGCCTTTCGCCCTGCATCGGGCAACCTCAAATGCCAAGCGGGTAAACCCATCTGTCATTTTGGATGAACTCGTCATCATCAACGACAGATACTTCAGCTGTGACCAATGACCTTATATGTCTGTCATGATCACGCGCAACTCAGTAATTATGTTCCAGCAGCTGTCGCGAGATCCTTCACGCTATGCCTTTGAGACATTAGTCATTCATTGACTAGGGAGAGGTACTGAAATAGGTTCCCGTTGCTTTCTTCAGTAGCACTGTGTATGCTAGACAGTTGATCCTTGATCAGTGAACATGACATGGTTCTCCTGCTCATCATCCCTTAGTCCAACTAGTGAATGCACTCTATGCTGTTGCTTGAAATCCCCCTGCTAACCGTGGCTTCACGTATCCCTGATCGGGTTACCTGTAGGGAAGGTGGAGGTGAAGTTCCTTGCACAGGAGTTCCTAGGGCCTACATCTCTTTCCACGTCCGCATATCTCGCTCACGATTAACGATGGGAAAGAAGAGGCAGAAGGTAATGGCAGTACCATTGCTTTAAGCAGCAGTATTTCATTCGTTATTATTAGTGTTATTATGATTATTATTATAATTATCACTATTATTATTGTTATGCTTATCTTTATTGTTGTTAGTATTATTGATATTGTTATTGTTAATGATATTATTATAATTATTATCATTATAATTATTATTATTATTATTATTATTATTATTATTATTATTATTATTATTATTATTAGTAGTAGTAGTAGTAGTATTGGTATTATTATTATTATTATTATCATTAATATTATTATTATATGTATCATCATCATTAATAGTAATAACAATTAATATTATCCTTTTATTATTGCCATCATTACCATCATCATCATCATAATAATAATAATAACGATAATAATAATAATAATAATAATAATAATAATAATAATAATTACTATTTTATCAACTATTATTATTGTCATCATTATCATCGTTATTATCAGCATTAACATCATTGTCATCATTATACCAGCGGAGATTCCTTCTGCTTCTATAATAATGATAACAACGACAGTAGTAAAATTAATAATATAAATTATAAAAATGATAATGATAATAATGATAATGGTAAAAATATTGATAATGGTAATAATAATGATAATAATAATAATAATAATAATTATTATTATTATAACCATTACTATTATTATTATTATTATTAATGTTATAATATAATAGTAGTAATAATAATAATAACTATTGTTACTGATATTATTATTTATTATTGTGACTGCTATTACTACTACTACTACTACTAATGATAATGAAGATGATAATGATAGTAATACTACTAATACTAGTAATAGTAATAATAATAATCATAATGATAATGACAATGAAAATAATGATGATAATGATAATAATACTGATTATAATCGTAATTATTATCATTACTTCTATCAATATTACTACCAATAACAATATTATTATCATTATTATTATGATTATTACTATAATTATTATTATTGTTATTATTATCATTATTATTATTATCATCATCATTATTGTCGTTAATAATAAAAAAGAATTAAAACAGATAGTAATGATAATGATAATAATAATAATGATTATTATTACCATTATTATTATTATTATTTTTATTATTATTATTATTATTATTATTATTATTATTATTATCATTATTATCATTATTATCATTATTATGATTATCATCGATGTTATCATTTTCATGATCATCATTATCATTATCATTATTATTATTATTATTATTATTATTATTATTATTATTATTATTATTTTTATTATCTTCATCATTATTGTCGTTATTATATGAAATAATAAAAAAAATAAATAATAGATAGTAATGGTAATGGTAATAATAATAATGATAATGATAATAATAATAATAATAATAATAATAATAATAATAATAATTATTATTATTATTATTATTATTATTATTATCATCATCATCATCATGATTATCATTGTTGCTATCATTATCAATATCATCCTCATCTTCATGATTATTATCATCATTATTGATATTATCATAATTTTATTATCATTATTATTATTATTACTATTATTATTATTATTATTATTATTATAATTATCATCATCATCATCATCATCTTTATCATCATTGTTATCATTATAATTATCATGGTTGTTATCATTATTACTATCATTATTATTATCATCTTTGTTATTATTATTATTATTACCATTGTTGTTATCATTATTATAAGCTTTATTATTATTATCATTATTGTTATTAATAATCATCATAATTATTATTATTACCATTACCATTACCATTATTGATATCATTATTGATATTATTATTTGTTATTGTTATCATTATCATTATTATTGTTGTTATCATGATCATGATCATCATCATTATTATTAATATTATTATTATCATTATTACTATTATTATTATTATTATTATTATTATTATTATTATTATTATTGTTATTATTATTAATATTATTATTATCATCATCATCATCATCATCATTATCACCATTGTTGTTATAATTATTAATATCATTAATATTATTGTTATTTTGATTATAATTATTATTACCGTTATCATTATTATTGTAATCGTAATTATCACTGCTTTTATCATTAGCATTTTCATGATAATTACAATTATTTTTATTATTATTATTCATATCATTATTATGGTTATCAGTGTTATTATCATTATTATCATTTTCATCATTATTTTTGTCATTATTATTGTTATTGTCATTGATATTATCATTGTTAGCATTATCATTATTACTAATATTATAATCAGCATTATCGTAATGATAATATATTATATTTAATAATAATGATGATGATGATAATAATAATAATAATAATAGTTATAATAATAACAATAATAATAATAATGATAATAATAATAATAATTATTATTATTATCATTATGATTATAATTTTATTACAATCATCATTATTATTGTTATTATTATTATTATTAAGATTAATATTATCATTGTTATTTTTAATGGAGACGTTTTAGCGATCGTTATATCAATCAGATTTTGCTTGCCAATGAAGTCGATATCACTCGAAACTTCTTGAAAGAAAAAGTGGCAAATATGTATATCTTCCTTTTGCATACTGTTTTGTGCATTGTAATCTGCATTGGTTGATATAAAAAAAACTGTCCGTCTGTCCTTCTCGACAAGACCAATGTAGCTTATCTCTTCTTCAAAGAGCCTCAGTTTCCTTCGAACGCGGGAGGCCTGTTGTCGCATGTGCTGGACGCAGGTTGAATGGCTCCCTTTGCTACTCTCGCTCCCGACTTGTGTCGCTCTATAATTAGCCACTTTGTGGGGAAAGAGAGGCTGCGAGCACACGTCTTCCTTTACCGCTACAAAACCTGCAACTTAGCGTTGTGAGCAACAGCTTTAAGTAAGCAGAGGAGGAGCACGGACGGCTGATAGAAAGAGTATTTGCAGAGAAATATCTGGCATAAACAATGCAGCTCATAGGACAAACATTAAAGTAAATCAATAATGACGAATTCCGAGGGAAAGAAAAGGTGTCAGAAATATAGAATGAAGGTCTTGAAGAGTATCTAGAAAGATTCTAAGGAGAAAATAAAACAAACAGAGCTAGAATAGAATGGGAAGTTTCCTAATTGCAAAGAGGAATCAGTCAGAGACGCGTAGAAGCGGAGAGCAGCCGAGGCATCTGGTGTGTCAAATGGATTGGCCTGAGAGGCGCGCGGGGGGACCTGAGGAGAGTTACGAGTTATCCAAGGAGGACTCGAGAAAAAGATTGGATGGGCGGGCCAGGAACAGGACCAAATCGGTCTTGAAGTAGGATGTACTTTGGTGCACCTTGCCGTGTGAAAGATATGTAGAACAAATCACGAAACGTAAGCAGGATTAGAGAAAGATTAGCAGGCAATAGATCAAACTGGTATACAAGCCTTTCCTTTCCTGCCCCTCCAAAAAAAGGAACAATTTACTTCTTTAAAGCTGAGAAGTATAGACGTGAGTGATTTCCAGGGAAGTGAGAGAAACGTGCATAAAGG
>NC_061820.1:20131587-20136587 GCF_019202785.1 Penaeus chinensis | reverse complement strand
GTGATTGCGATGCACGGGAGAAACAATCAACAAACAATATTCTGGAGGAACGTCAATCAATAGATGCAACGTGGACTAGTGACAAAGGGAGAACAGAATTTCTTATACAATTGATGATGAAATTCTTGCGTAAAAAAACAGTGGCTATACAACTCTTTTCTTCATCAAATCCCACTAGGCAACCCTTCCTCCCGACCAAATCCCTTGATCCCATCCCGTGAACAACCCCTTCCCTTGATCCAAACCCTTGAACAATCCTTCCCCTCGTCCCATGAACAATCCCTCCCTTGATCCCATCCCGTGACCAATCCCTCCCTTGATCCCATCCCGTGAACAATCCCTCCCTTGATCCCAACCCGTGAACAATCCCTCCCTTGATCCCATCCCGTGAACAATCCCTCCCTTGATCCCATCCCGTGAACAATCCTTCCCCTCGACCCCATGAACAATCCCTTCCTTGATCCCATCCCGTGAACAATCCCTCCCTTGAGCCCATCCCGTGAACTATCCCTCCCCTTCATCCCATCCCGTGAACAATCCCTCCCTTGATCCCATCCCGTGAACAATCCCTCCCTTGATCCCATCCCGTGAACAATCCCTCCCTTGATCCCATCCCGTGAACAATCCCTCCCTTGATCCCATCCCGTGAACAATCCCTCCCTTGATCCCATCCCGTGAACAATCCCTCCCTTGATCCCATCCCGTGAACAATCCCTCCCTTGATCCCATCCCGTGAACAATCCCTCCCTTGATCCCATCCCGTGAACAATCCCTCCCTTGATCCCATCCCGTGAACAATCCCTCCCTTGATCCCATCCCGTGAACAATCCCTCCCTTGATCCCATCCCGTGAACAATCCCTCCCTTGATCCCATCCCGTGAACAATCCCTCCCTTGATCCCATCCCGTGAACAATCCCTCCCTTGATCCCATCCCGTGAACAATCCCTCCCTTGATCCCATCCCGTGAACAATCCCTCCCTTGATCCCATCCCGTGAACAATCCCTCCCTTGATCCCATCCCGTGAACAATCCCTCCCTTGATCCCATCCCGTGAACAATCCCTCCCTTGATCCCATCCCGTGAACAATCCCTCCCTTGATCCCATCCCGTGAACAATCCCTCCCTTGATCCCATCCCGTGAACAATCCCTCCCTTGATCCCATCCCGTGAACAATCCCTCCCTTGATCCCATCCCGTGAACAATCCCTCCCCTTGATCCCATCCCGTGAACAATCCCTCCTTGTTCCCATCCCGTGAACAATCCTCCCTTATCCCATCCCGTGAACAATCCCTCCCTTGATCCCATCCCGTGAACAATCCCTCCCTTGATCCCATCCCGCGAACAATCCCTCCCTTCATCCCATCCCGTGAACAATCCCTCCCTTGATCCCATCCCGTGAACAATCTCTCCCCTTCATCCCATCCCGTGAACAATTCCTCCTCCCCTTCATCCCATCCCGTGAACAATCCCTCCCTTGATCCCATCCCGTGAACAATCCCTCCCTTGATCCCATCCCGTGAACAATCCTTCCCCTCGACCCCATGAACAATCCCTCCCTTGATCCCATCCCGTGAACAATCCCTCCCTTGATCCCATCCCGTGAACAATCCCTCCCTTGATCCCATCCCGTGAACATCCTCCCTTGTCCCATCCCGTGAACAATCCTCCTTGATCCATCCCGTGACAATCCTCCTTGTCCCATCCCGTGACAATCCCTCCCTTGACCCATCCCGTAATCATCCCTACCTGACCCATCCCTGACAATCCCTCCCAATCCTCCCTTGATCCCATCCCGTGAACAATCCTCCCTTACCTCCCTGAACAATCCCTCCCTTTATCCATCCCGTCGGAACAATCCTCCTGATCCCATCCCGTGAACAATCCTCCCTGCCCTGAACAATCCCTCCTTGATCCCATCCCGGAACAATCCCTCCTTGATCCCATCCCGGAACAATCCTCCTTATCCCATCCCGGAACAATCCTCCCTGACCCTGAACAATCCCTCCTTGATCCCATCCGTGAACAATCCTCCCTTGACCCATCCTGAACATCCCTCCCTTGATCCCATCCCGTGAACAATCCCTCCCTTGATCCCATCCCGTGAACAACTCCCTCCCATGAAAACCCTCCCATGAACAATCCCTCCCTTGATCCCATCCCGTGAACCAATCCCTCCCTTGATCCCATCCCGTGAACAATCCCTCCCTTGATCCCATCCCGAAACAATCCTCCCCTCGATCCCCTCAGTGAACAATCCCTCCCTTGAATCCCATCCCGTGAACAATCCCCTCCCTTGATCCCATCCCGTGAACAATCCCTCCCTTGATCCCATCCCGCGAACAATCCCTCCCCTTGATCCCATCCCGTGAACAATCCCTCCCCTTTGATCCCATCCCGTGAACAATCCCTCACCTTGATCCCATCCCGTGAACCAATCCCTCCCTTGATCCCATCCCTGCGAACAATCCCTCCCTTGATCCCATCCCGCGAACAATCCCTCCCTTGATCCCATCCCGTGAACAATCCCTTCCTTGATCCCATCCCGTGAACAATCCCTCCCTTGATCCCATCCCGTGAACAATCCCTCCCTTGATCCCATCCCGTGAACAATCCCTCCCTTGATCCCATCCCGTGAACAATCCCTCCCTTGATCCCATCCCGTGAACAATCCCTCCCTTGATCCCATCCCGTGAACAATCCCTCCCTTGATCCCATCCCGTGAACAATCCCTCCCTTGATCCCATCCCGTGAACAATCCCTCCCTTGATCCCATCCCGTGAACAATCCCTCCCTTGATCCCATCCCGTGAACAATCCCTCCCTTGATCCCATCCCGTGAACAATCCCTCCCTTGATCCCATCCCGTGAACAATCCCTCCCTTGATCCCATCCCGTGAACAATCCCTCCCTTGATCCCATCCCGTGAACAATCCCTCCCTTGATCCCATCCCGTGAACAATCCCTCCCTTGATCCCATCCCGTGAACAATCCCTCCCTTGATCCCATCCCGTGAACAATCCCTCCCTTGATCCCATCCCGTGAACAATCCCTCCCTTGCCTTGATCCCATCCCGTGAACAATCCCTCCCTTGATCCCATCCCGTGAACAATCCCTCCCTTGATCCCATCCCGTGAACAATCCCTCCCTTGATCCCATCCCGTGAACAATCCCTCCCTTGATCCCATCCCGTGAACAATCCCTCCCTTGATCCATAACACCCGAGAACAATCCCTCCTTGATCCCATCCCGTGAACAATCCTTCCCCCGACCCCAGAAAAATCCCTCCCTTTATCCCCTCCCGTGAACAATCCCCCCTTGATCCCATTCCCCGGGGAAAAATCCCTCCCTTTATCCCCATCCCCGACCCATCCCTCCCCCCTTTTCCCACCCCTAACAATCCTCCCCTTTATCCCTCCCGTGAAAAAACCCTCCCTTGACCCATCCCGCGAACAAACCCTCCCCTTATCCCCTCCCCGAACAAACCCCCTTGATCCCATCCCCAACAAAACCCCCCCTTGTCCCCCCCTGAACAATCCCTCCCTTTATCCCTCCCTGAACAATCCCTCCCCTTATCCCATCCCGTGAAATTCCCCCCTTTATCCATCCCGTGAACAATCCCCCCTTGATCCCATCCCCAACAATCCCCCCCCTTACCCTCCCTGAAAAATCCCCCCTTATCCCATCCCCCAACAATCCCCCCTTGACCCCTCCCTATCCCTCATTTGATCCCATCCCTGTGAACTCCCTCCCTTGATCCATCCCGTGAACAATCCCTCCCTTGGATCCCATCCCGTGAACAATCCCTCCCTTGATCCCATCCCGTGAACAAGTCCCCTCCCTTGATGGCCCATCCCGTGAACTATCCCTCACCTTCATCCCATCCGTGAACAATCCCTCCCTTGATCCCCATCCCGTGAACAATCCCCCCCTTGATCCCATCCCGTGAACAATCCCTCCCTTGATCCCATCCCGTGAACAATCCCTCCCTTGATCCCATCCCGTGAACAATCCCTCCCTTGATCCCATCCCGTGAACAACCCCTCCCTTGATCCCATCCCGCGAACGGCCCCTTCCTCCCGATCGCGTCCAGAGCCACGGGCGCGTGATCGGGGCCCGCGATGCGTTGACATTTTGTCAACACGGGCAGGAGTAATTACGAGGCTTGCGTGGCCCGGGGGCGAATTTTCTCATATTGGCCACCTCGTTGGCCTTGTCTACTCATTTACAGCAGGAGGCAAGACGAAGCTCGGCCCTGATAACGCGCCCTCGGATCGATACTGAAGCCTTGCTGTATGAAGCCTGCGTGAGGGGAAGGAGGCTGCATGGCCCCGCAACCCCTTGCACGGCCCTGGGGCCCTGGGCCGGCAGCGGGCGAGGGGTCCGGGCCGAGGGCGAGGCTAACGGGGTCTCAGCTCAGCTGAGAAGGGCTGATTATTTAAGGTCTTTGATACACGTGTTTACCAGCGATGGAATTACGGGTCGGGAAGCCGGCGGGCTCGTCATTAGCGCCGGATGACGTCTTGCGAGCTGCTCCTCGCCGCGACGCCCGGCCCTCAGCCGCACGCGGCTCGGAGGCTGCGAGACGGGCTGCCTCGCATTCACTTTTGAACCGCCGGGCGAAACTGGCAATTAGTCTGTATGGTTTATACAGTCTGTAGGCTTTCATGAAGGCCTAGAAGGGATTTTCCGTATGCGTATGCGTGCTCCTGCGTATGTACATGTTCCTGCGTTAGTGTGTGGAACGATACAAAAAGATTGAATGTGGCGAATGTAGGTGGATGAGCGGACGTAAAAATGAGAGAGAGAGAGAGAGAGAGAGAGAGAGAGAGAGAGAGAGAGAGAGAGAGAGAGAGAGAGAGAGAGAGAGAGAGAGAGAGAGAGAGAGAGAGAGAGAGAGAGAGAGAGAGAGAGAGAGGGGGGGGGGGGGATGGAGAGATACCGAGAGTGTATAAGTGGGAATGGAAACGCGAGCAAGCGACCACTATATCTATTTATCCAG
>NC_061820.1:20114087-20124087 GCF_019202785.1 Penaeus chinensis | reverse complement strand
TTCTTCGCTCTTTCTTGTATTCTATCCAAGATTTTGAGGCTAGTGATGTTTGCTCCTCCCCACGCGAAGCAGGAGTACTCGCGTGAAGAGCGAATTTGTGCCTTGTAGTGGAGCTCCTTCCCTTCATTCTTCTTAGGGCTGCAAGTTTCTGCAAAGCCCTTCTCGCCAAACTTTCTATGTGACTTTTGAATGTCATTTTTTTTGTCGAATGTGATGCCCAGCATTTCAATTTCCTCTTGTGTCTTATTTTCTCTCATTAAAGTTTACTTGACATCTTACAAGAGTTTCTCCCTCCTTCGAAAACCCAAAAAGCCGATTTTATTCGGGCAAAAAAAGGGAGAAACCTGCCCTTTCTCCCCCCAAGTCGAAATGTGTGCGAGTCTGACATTTAGTTGTTATTCCATGGCGGCATCGTCTCTGCTCATACCTATAGGAGAGTGTCCCAGTCATCCGCAAAATGCCTTTGGCTTCAATTATTTGTGGAGGCAAGTCCTGAAGGAAGACGTTAGAGATTTCCACAACAAGAGGCCCACAATATGCTTTCCGTGATGTACACCTTACTTTTTTGATGTCGTAGACTAGCAAGAGTGTTTTCCATTGGGGAACCGTACACTCATATTTTGTCTGTCGAGTAGATAATTTTTAAAAGGACCATGAGTACAAACCCCACTCTAATGCTTAAAATTTGCCCAGGCAAACCTAGCGGCCCATACACTATCAAAGGCTCCTATGTCTCTCTCTCTCTCATCCCGTCTACCCATCTGCAGTCCCTCTCGTCATCACCGTAGGATCCTCACCGCAGCTCTCTTCAATTCTCTCTAATCTCACAATAATCTCCCTCTTCATCTCATCCACGGGAATATCTCCCAATCGCCATCCGGTCCGCACTCGATCCCTCAACCCCAGTCAACACCGCAAATCCTCTCACCCCTATTTTTCACAGACTCAACGTCATCATCCTCCTCCCCCACCCGTCCCTATCCCAGAAGTCTATCCAGCTCAAGCCACCACCCGAGAATCTAACATCCAACTCAACTTAAGCTCTCTCTCTCTCCCTAATCGCTCCTCTCTCCCTTACGCCCTCCCATCTCAATTCGTCATCTCTCTCTCTTCTTTCGTTATCACCCCTCTCTCCTCCTTTCTTTTTCCTTTTTTCCCCTCTCCTCTCTTCTCTCATCGCTCCTCACTCTCTCCTCTCTCGTCTCACTGTCCACTCAACTCCAATCACCTCACTCCACTTTCCAATCGTCCCTCTCTCTATCCCTCCTCTCTTCGATCTCTCTCTCGCATCTCTCTCATTCCCCCTACCCTCACGAACCACCCGAGGCGCTCGTTCTAACTCCTCTTTCTCTAAACTCTCTTAACCCGCTCTCTATCCTCTCTACTCTCCTCCTACTGCTCCTCTCTCTTCTCAATTCCAATCTCTCCTCCTCGTCCTGCTCATCTCCCCCCGATCATCCCGTCCCTCAACCGGTCTTCCCCTCCCCCCTCTCAATTAATCATCATCTTTCTAAAACTCCTCTAACTCTCTTAAAACACCCTCTCTCTCTCCTCTCTCTTTCAACTCTCTAACATCTCGTTACTAACCCTCTCGTCTCTCTATCTCTCATATCTCTGTCCTCTTCTCATCTATTCTCTTCCAAAAACAATCCCTCTACCACTCGCCCTCAATCTCAAGCAACACGACAACTAAACGTCATCCCTCTCTCTCCAAATATCAATCTAACTCTCACCTCTCACAATTTCATCTCTGTCGACCTTCTCAATCTCTCGCAGCTCATCTCTCTCACCTACTCTCTCTCCTCCTCTCTCTCCTCTGTCATTCCCTCTCCCTCCAGCCCCCGCTCTCTCTCTCATCTCGTACTTCATTCCATCTCCTCTCTCTCTCTCAAATCTCTCCTCTCTATTCGAACTCTCCTAACTCTTCTCTCCTCTCTCTCTCTCTCATCAATTCTCGTTATCCAAGTACATCTCTCTCTCTCTTCCTCTCTCTCTCGCTCTATTCCGTGAGCAACGACCTCTCCGCTCATACACAAATGCTCCAACTAAAATCAGTCCCAACTCTCGTCTCTTCTCTCCCGCCATCATCCCTCTCCCTCTCTCAATCCGTCTGCCTCTCTCTACTCGTTCTCAGTCCTGCGTCCTTCGCATCATCATCTTAATCTCTCCTCTCTCGTCCTCTCCCCAGAAAATTCACTCCTACTTCCGCTCTCTCTCGCATTCTCCCCTATCTCCATCCCTCTCAGTCCTCCTCTCTCTCTCTCGCTTCTTTCTCCTCGCTCCTCTTTTCTTCCTCTCTCTCCATCTTCTCCTTCCATCCAGTCTCCTCTCCGCTCTTCCACTCCGTCTCTCTCTCTCTCTCTCGGAAATCTCCACTCCCAACTCTCGTACTATCTCTCCTATCCTCTCAATCTAGAAGATGAGAACCTTCTCTCTCTCTATTCCTTTCCCTTTCCCCTCTCATCTCTCCACTCTGTCTCACCCCTCTCGCGTCTCTCTCTCCGCTCTCTTCCTCCCATCCTCTCTCAATCATTCTCATCTCTCCTCATCTCATCTATCACTCGCTCCTCTCCCTCCAAACTCTCTCTCTCTCCGTCCTCTCTCTCTCTCCTCCTCTCCCCTCTCTCTCTCGCCACGTCTCCCCTCTCTCGATCTCTCTCTCTCTCCCCCTCTCCTCTCTCTCCTCTCTCCTCTCGCGTCGGACCTCCACTCTCTTCTACTCATCACCTCCCTCGGTCTCGTCTCTCTCACTTCTCCTCCCTCAACTCTCCCAGAAACTCTTGATCCTATCTCCCTTCATCCTCTCTATCACTCATCTTTTTCCCTCTCGTCTCCATCTCCTCTCATCTTTCTCTCGCTCACTCTTCCAGCTTCTCTTCCCCTCATCCCTCTCCCTCGCTCTCTTACTCTCCCCCCTCTCTCTTTCTAACTCTCTCCTCTCTCCTCTCCCTCCTCAAAAAACTCCTCCTCTCTCGCCATGTCTACGTCTCACTCTCATCCTCTCTCTCTCTCACTCTCACTCTCTCTTCTCCCTCTCTCTCTCTCTCTTTCATTCTTTCTTCTCTCAGAGAATTCGTAATATATTCGCTCTCCCTCCCTCCCTCCCTCTCTCACTCCCTGCCCCCCCCCTCTCTCTCTCTCTCTCTCTCTCTTTCTCTCATTCTCCCCTCCGCCTCCCTCTTCCCTCTCCTCTCACACCCGCATCCCACGCGCCGCCTCCTATCTTCGTTTTTCCTCCACCTTCTCCATTCTCGCAACTCTCATCTCTTCCTTCCTCACACTCCCTCGCCTCGTGTCCACTCATTCTCTCTCTCGACTCTCTCTAGCACGGTCATCCTCTCTTCTCATCTTCTCTCGGAAGCTCTCTCTCTATCTCAACACCAGTCCCCGTTCTCCCGTCTCAAGCTCTCACGTCTCCATCCCGTCCACATCGCTTCAAATCGTCTCTCTCATCCTCTCATCTCACCCTCTCGCGTCTCGCTCTCATCTCATCTCACAATCGTCTGTAAACTCATCGTCATATCCTCTCCCCAACCTCACATCTAGAACTCCCAGACCTCTTCTCATCTCTCTCTCTCTTCTCTCATCTTCCCCTCCTCTCTTCTAACACACACACACACTCTCTCCTTTCCTCATCTCTTTCTCTCTCTCTCTCAACCTCTCATCAGCGTACTCTCCTCTCTCTTCGCATCTCTATCTCTATCTCTCCTCTCTGTCTCCTCTCCCAGCCCTCCCGCTCCCTCTCTCCTCTATCTCTTTTTCCTCTCTCTCATCTCATCCTGTCCTAGGTCTAGTACGCTCTCTCTCTCTCTCTCTCTCAGGCCCACCTCTCTCAGGCCATCACCGAACTCAGCACCCCTCTCGCGCTCTCTACACCACACTCATCCTCTCTCATTCGACCTCTCTTCTCTCATCTCTTCGTCTCTCATCTCCTCCCACTCTCTGTTTCTAACTCTCATCTCTCTCGCTCCTCTCTCATCCTCTCATCTCTGATTACTCCCTCACTCTCATCACTCATCCCTCTCAGTGTAAACTCGTCTCATCCCTAGTCCTCATCATCAAATCAAACCCTCTAACATCCGTCTCAGCCTCTCTCCTCTCTCTCCTCACTCGCCCATCTCTCTCTTTCTTTCTCTCTCCTCCCACCCCTCACTCTCTCACTCCTCTCTCTTCCTCATCGTCCCTTCTCTCCTCCCTCGGAGATCTTCTCGTTCTCCCCTCACTATAACCGTACATCCTCAAATCTCACCTCGATCCGGCCTCTCGCCTCAGAAGGTCACTCTTCTCTCTCTCTCTCCTCCTTATCCTATCTATCTATCTCTGTCTATCTATCTTATCTGTCTAATCCCTTCCATATCCCCCCCCTTCTCGTTGCTCCTCTCCACTCTTCTCTCATTGTCTCCTCGTTCTCGTCTAACTCCCTCCTCAATCGATCTCATCACTCCTTCGTCTCTCTCCTCTCAGTCTACCCCTAAACTTCTCTCTCAGCACAAAACACTCACTCATCTCTCCCGCTCTCTCATCTCTTAACCCTCCTTCTCTCCATATCTCATCCTCTCTCTCACTCTCTCTCTATTCTCTCTCTAAGCTATCTATCTATCTATTTATCTAATGTCCCCCCAATGTCCCCCCCATCCTCCCCCCTCTCTTTCCTTTCTTTCCTTAATTCTCTCTCTCTCTCTCGTCTTCTCATCCGTTCATCACCTCTCCTCTCTCCCTCGCGCTCATCAGACTCTCATCAATACCGCTCATCTCTCTCACTTCTCCTTCTCACTCCGCCTCTCCGATCCTCTCCCATCATCTATCTCCATCATCTCCAGTCTCACACTCTCTTTCTCTCTCTCTCTTCTCACGATCTTCTTTCCTCGCCCCGCGTCATTCTCATCCTCCTCCACTCTCGTCTTCTCTCTGGAATCGTCAATCTCATCCTCTCGTCTAGTCCCTCTCTACTCCTCAGGATCTCTTTCTCTCTCTCTCTCTGCCTCTCTCGATCCTCCTCTCCTCCCTCTCTCGCATTCTCTCTCGCTCTCTCTTATCTAACGCTCTTTCTCTCTCACATCGACTCCTCTCATCTTTTTTTCCCCTCTGTCTCTCTATGAATTATCTAATGCCAAAATAAAAATTTGCCCCCCCCCCCCATACTCTCTCTCTTTCTTTTTCTTTCTTACTCTCTCTCTCTCACTCTCTTCTCTCATTCCTCTCTCTCCTCTCTCACATCATAATTCTCCTCATACTCCTGTCTCTATCGACCTCCGTCATTCCCGACTATTCCGTCAGGTCGTCAGCAAATCTCTCGCAACAATCATCCGTCAATCCTCATCTTCCCCTCTCACTCGTCCCATCCACTCGCATCTCTCTCCTCTTTCCCTCTCATCTCTCGTAACTCTAACTCGCCTCCCATCTCCTCTCTCACTCTCTCTCTCCTCCTCTCTCTCTCCTCTCGTCTTCTTATTACTCTCTCTCCTACTCATCTTTTCCCTCTTCTCTCTATCTATTCTATCTAATGCCCTAATATGCCGTCCATCTCTCTCGTCTTTTCTTTCTTTCTTACTCTCTCTCTCCTCCTCTCTCCTCCCTCTCTCACTCTCTCGTCAAACTTCTCTCATTCTCTCTTCTCTCCATCTCTCGCTCAACTCTCGCGCCCAAATCATCCTCCATCGCTCCGTCACTCTCTCCTCTCTCCTCTCACCCTCAGGAGTCGAAGATCTCTCTCTCTCGTCCACATCATCCTCATCTTTTTCTCATCTCAATCGTCTCCACAATCTCTCTGCCCTCCATCTCCTCTCACTCTCTCCCTCTCACTCTCCTCCTCTCCCCTCTTACTCTAATCTCACCCTTTCGTCTCTCTCATCTCTCTCTCCTCATCTCCTCCCCCAACGCTCATCTCCTTCCTACTCTCTCTCTCTCACTCGGACGCATATGATGAGAGAAGGTGATGTGAGAGAAGAGAGAGAATGGAGAGAATTAGGAGTGTGAATAGAGAGGACAGGGGGGGGGGGGGGGGGATGCGAGAAACAATCGAAGAGAATCTAGCGAATAGAATGCTAATAGTTCAATTAGACGGGGGAGATATAACATAGAACTAGATCGCTAATAGCTATGATCCAAGATATCTATGACGTGACTAGCACAGACAGACAAGAGATGATTTGTTGTGCACAAGATGGATCAGTGCGTTCTTTACTAGAACAAGTTTGGACAAATAGAGAGACGCATCTTGGAGGTAGGATGAATACACGATAGACGCATATCTCATCTATCATGATGAATCTCTACTAAGCCATTTCGATTGATCAGCTCACACTCTACGGTAGACAAGAAATGACGGTTCCTCCCTTCTCTCTCCTTTCACCTCTCTCCCTCCTCATCCCTCAACATCATTAGACTCACTCATCTCTCTATCAAACGAGCTCTCTCTCTCACTCTCCATCTCCCCTCCTTCCTCCTCTCATCTCTCTCGCGCGCTCTCTCTCTCTCTCTCTCCAGGCCTCCTCATCTTCGCTCAGACAACCTTCACGCTACTTCTCTTCTCTCACCCTAAAAAATCGGAGCGCCGAACCTCTCAGTCCTACGAGCACCTCTGCTCAGTCATCGTCTCGCTCTCTCTCTCTCTTCCCCCCCTCTTTTCCTCTCTCGTCTTTCCCTCTCCTCTCTCTTCCGCACGCTCTTCTCTCTTCTTTTCACAGCTTTCTAGCTCCTTCTCTTCGTCACTCCTCGCTCTCGTCTCGCACGAATCTCAGCTCGGCTCTTACTCGCGTCCTACCTCTCTATCCGCTCTTTTTTTTTTTTTTTTTTTTTTTTTCACCTTCTCTTTTTTTTTTTTTTTTTTTTTTTTTTTTTCTTTTTTTTGTTTTTTCTCTTTTCTCTCTCTCTCGTCTTCTCATCCAATTTCTCGTTACTCCTGCTCCTCCACTCTCCTTTAATCTCTCCATCTCCCAGAGCTCTCATCGTATCTCTCCCTCTAATCTCTCTCTCCCAACAATCGCCCCTCAAGCCTCCTCAGCCTCTCTCGCTCCTTCCTTACTATTCTCACTGCTCTCGCTCCACGCTCTCTCTCATTCCTACTCGCTCTCCCCTCCTCATCTCTCTCTCCAGCTCTCGCACAACTCTCTTCTCGTCTCAGTTCTCACTCCGGGCTCCGGTCGCACTCATCCTTCCTACACTCCTCACTCTCCCCCCTCTTCTCGTCTCATCTCTGCGTCGTGCTCTCCACTCTCAATCTCTCCTCGCCTTCTCCCTCTCTCCATCTCTCTCAATCTGGACCTCGTCACGGCCACCATTCATCCTCGACTCTATCTCGCTCGCATCTCAGTCCTCATCAACCTATCACTCTCCCCATCTCTTTCTCTCACTTCATTCACACTCTCTCTCCCATCCTCTCAACTCTCCATCACTCGCCTCTCTCTCACTCTCTCCGAGTCTCCCTCCCTCTCTCTCTCCGTCTCTTATCTCCTTCCTCCTCATCTCCTCTCTCACCTCTCTCAAACGCTCTCTCTCTACCTCACTCATCTTCATCTTTTCCCTCTGTCTCGCTATCTATCTATCAAATGCCCACCATCTTCTCTCTCTTTTCTTTCAATCCTTCACACACACTCTCCACTCTCTCGATCCGTCATCTCTCAAAGCTCTCACTCAACACGGGACGTCACAGTACAGACATCACCACTCCTCAATCGACTCATCGTCACACCCTCAAACTCCTCGTCCTCGCTCTCTCTCAATCTTTCCTTTCCTTCGTCTCTCCTCTCTCTCACCCCTCCTCTTTCTCTCTCTCTCTCTCCCGCCATCGATCTCTCGCTCACCATCTGAAATCTCTCCGTCTCTCTGGCTCCTCTCTCTCTCACTCTCTCGCTCTCTCTCTCTCTCTCTTCTGTCTAACTCTCTCTCCTCTCTCCGCTCTCCTCACTCATCAATCCCCTCCGTCCCCTCCCGCGTCATTCTTCTCTCTCTCTCTCCCTCTCTCTCTCGCCTCTAATCTCCTCCCCCCCTCTCTCTCTCACTCTCCTTCCGGCCCCACTTCTATCTCTTCCTCTTCCTCTCTTCCCTCTCACACCCTCTCTTTCTTTCTTTCTCACTCTTGCTCTAATCCCCCTCCTCTCTCTCTCTCCAGATGTGCGCTCTCTCGCCTAACCCTCCCTCCCTCATTCCCCCTCCCTCTCTCTCTATCTCCTTCTCTCTCTCCGGGTCTTCTTCTCTCTCCCTTTCATTTCCTCGCTTTCTCTATCACTCCTCTTCTCTCAAGTCCCTCTTATTTTCCTCCCTCCTTCCTCTGTTAATCACTTCCCTTTCTCTTCTTTCCCTCACTTCCCTTTCTCTCTCTCTCTTTCTCTTTCTTTCTCTCTCTCTCTCTCTTCCTGCCTCCCCACCCTTCCTCCCTCCCCCCTCTCCCTCCTTCCCTCACTCGAGCGATGAAAAGCCGCAGTCCCGAATTCTGACCCTGATAATGAGGCCGCAATTCGAGCTGCAAGACGCCTCGCCGAGTGCGTTCTCAGGTAGAGGAGGCTCCCGTGTTCCTTCCGGAGCCTGAATGCTGAGTGCGGCCGTCATGGTGCGGTGGGCGATCACAATCGCACTTGCCCGTCCTCGTCCCTGGCGTTATACTCGCTGCGTGGGTATGCTGTATAGCCCAGCCCGCGGCCGCCAGGAGTATGCTTCCCTTGTATAATAAAGGGTTGTCGTGTCCGAGTTGAGAGTTGATGAAGAGCTCTTTCAATTTAGTATTGAGAATGCAAAGTGTTCCTGCAGAGGTGAACTCCTATAATGGTCTCCTACACTTAAGCAACTACATTACCTCGTTATGTGTGGAAAGGCTTTCTAAAATCTTAAAGCTTCTACTTTGATGCTGGGACAAAGAGCTTTTTTTATTTTTTAGTTTCTTTTCAGTTCTTTCCTTTTTTTACATAAAATGATGCACCTCGTGTATTCCCACTAGCGCTTTGACGGCGCCCATACCTAAAAGGCATTCCCGGATGGTGGTTTCTGTCGCTGAATATTCCGCGGCCGCTTCCTCCTCTCCCTCGTCCATTCGGTCGCGTGGAAACGTCTTGCTCCGCTTAATGGCGCGGCGTCTATTCTACTTTTGATCATCCACTCGTACCTCAGGAATAAAATTCATCCGGCAACATCCGTGTCCAGACATCATTGATTTCCTGCATTCTGCCGGGGGCGTGGCGCACTGCCAGGCATCCCCGTAGCAACTTGGCCGAGGGCGGTGCATCGTGACGTCATTATCGCCAAAGGCAGCTATTGGCCACCTGAGGCACATGACGTCACCAAAAGTTGTAACGATGATTGGCCACGGGGGGATAAAAGCTGTCTACTAATTTGCCTGGGGCGGAGTTGAACACAAGGTTGCTTGTTTGTCAGCACCTTGTCTACTACTACTACAACGCTGCCCTTTAAACTAAAGCTCTGTACTGCAATAGGATATATGAATATTCGTAGCATCTTAACAGCGTATTCTTCGCTTGGCCTTCAAAGAGCAAGAAGCTTCGATATTACAAGCAATAGGAAAGTTAATGATTATGTAATACTATTAGCAACGAAAATTACCAAAACTTTTGTATCGTTGATAAAGTTCGAGGTATTGATGGCGACCACATAATGCGAATGCCGTTAGCTCTGTGAATGGCCAGAAAATCAGAAATGTTAATGGTTATGTTACAGGAAGAAGATAAAACAATTGTACTAGTATCAGTAATATATGATAATACCATAAATTAAATTCGGTAAAATATATATACTCCAATATTGGTAATACGGATTGCTGTAATTCTAATGAATGATGATTGTAATGTTAAAAATACCATTACATTATCATCTGAAATTAACATTACCATCATATTGTTGACAGTGTTACCACTCGAGCCACTATTTCTGTCTTAATCTTTTAGCGGGACTTTAGGAACAACTTCGCAGCACATTTCATAGAACTAGAACAAGTTTTAACTGGTCTACAGAACTTCACGTGACACCACTTCAATGCCGAAGCGACAGCAGG
>NC_061820.1:20096587-20099087 GCF_019202785.1 Penaeus chinensis | reverse complement strand
AAAGGGAAGGGGCGGGGACGCGTTGGGGAGGGAGAGAGGGGGGCGTTGGGGAGGAAGAGAGGGGGGCGTTGGGGAGGGAGAGAGGGGGGCGTTGGGGAGGGAGAGAGGGGGGCGTTTGGGAGGGAGAGAGGGGGCGTTGGGGAGGGAATGAGGGGGGCGTTGGGGAGGGAGAGAGTGGGCGTTGGGGAGGGAGAAAGGGGGGCGTTGGGGAGTGAGTGAGGGGGGCTTCGGGGAGGGAGAGAGGGGGCGTTGGGGAGGGAGAGAGGGGGGCGTTGGGGAGGGAGAGAGGGGGGCGTTGGGGAGGGAGAGAGGGGGGCGTTGGGGAGGGAGAGAGGGGGTCGTTGGGGAGGGAGAGAGGGGGGCGTTGGGGAGGGAGAGAGGGGGGCGTTGGGGAAGGAGAGAGGGGGCGTTTGGGAGTGAGAGAGGGGGGCCTTGGGGAGGGAGAGAGGGAGGCGTTGGGGAGGGAGAGAGGGAGGCGTTGGGGAGTGAGAGAGGGGGGCGTGGGGGAGGGAGAGAGGGGGGCGTTGGGGAGGGAGAGGAGGGGGGGGCGTTGGGAGGGAGAGAGGGGGGCGTTGTGGGAGTGAGAGAGGGGGGGGCGTTGGGGAGGGAGAGAGGGGGGCCTTGGGGAGGGAGGAGAGGGGGGGGCGTTGGGGAGTGAGAGAGAGGGGGGTGTCGGGGAGGGAGAGAGGGAGGCGTTGGGGAGGGAGAGAGGGGGTGTTGGGGAGGGAGAGAGGGGGGCCCTTGGGGGAGTGAGAGAGGGGGGCGTCGGGGGGGGAAAGGAGAGGGGGCGTTGGGGAGGGAGAGAGGGGGTGTTGGGGAGGGAGAGAGGGGGGCTTTGGGGGGGGAGAGGGGGGCTTTGGGGGAGTGAGAGGGGGGCTTTGGGGAGGGAGGAGGGGGCGTTGGGGAGGGGGGTTAGTGGGGGCGTTGGGGAGTGACAGGGGAAAGTGGAGAAATGGGGCGTGAGTGAGGAGGAGTGGGAAGAGGCAGAAAAGGGGGAGAGAGAGGGAAAGGGAAGAGGAGGGAAGAGGAGAATGGGGAAAGCAGGGGACGGAAGGGCGGGAGAAGAGCCGGGGGGGGGGGGGGGGTATGGGGGTTTTTCCCAGATAAAACATAACAGCAGCTGAGGGTTTCGCCAAGCTTTTGGGAGGGGGGTTTGCGCGTCGAGTGTTCTGAGAGGGATTACAGGCCAGTTAGCGGCCGCCGAGATAATGGGGCGAGGCTGAGCCCGTCCATGTGTGTCCGCCGTATTTCAGTAGTTCCGAAAAAGATACAGCAAGTGTGCTGCGGGCATGAGGTGCAGAGCTTACTCTTTGCGTCGCAGTAGGTAAACGAACAGACAACGTCGTGCGTTGCAGCAAAATAGCGTCACATCTGCCACGTCACTTACTAATAACGACAGACAGAGACCTGGTGCTCGCGAGGCGTGAAGTGCCGGAGTTTAGGGTACAAGTATGACGTACAGCCGCACGCGCGGGAAAAAAAACGGGGGCGATCTCTTGCACGCCCTTTAATCGGGGGTTTCCTTTTAAAATCCATACTTCCCGCATTTCCACGAAAATCACTAAACAAGGGCAGAAGATCGTTGCAAATTAGGCGCGACGCTTTGAATGCGAAACATTTTTCACTCACCAAGGAAACATTTATAATCTCAGAAAACACCCGTCTGCAAAGTTTCAACTCCCTGTGAGGACGCGTTCCCGTTATTTACCACCACCAGTAATAAGTTGGTACGAAAATCGCTGCCGCATAATGTCCTCATGTAGAATGAGACCCGCCCGAGGGGAATCCCGAAAACTATCACTCGCCAGCGGACCCGTTTGGCTGGGGGAAATGGCGGACGTTGGCACCCGTCATCAGCCACAAGCCAGCCTCGGGGCCGCGCGAACATGTTCCTTCAACACGGGGCGGTTCCTGGGGGCGCGATTGGGGTTTTCTCCCGCCAGGGCAAATCAGTTAGGGGAGGGAGGGGGCGGATGGGAAAAAAAAAAAAATAGGAATACAAGAGAAAGGGGGGAAAGGGGTGCAGAGATGGAGAAGGAGAGGGGGGAAAAGGGAGAAGGAAAGGAGAGGGGAGAGGAGAGAGAGAGAGGAGAGAGAGGGGAAAAGGGGGAGAGAGAGAGAGGGGGGAGAAAAGGGACGAGAGAGAAAAGGGGATAGAGAGGGGAGAGAGGGGAAAAGAGAGGGAGGAGAGAGAGGGGGGGAGAGATTGAGAAGAGAGAAAAGAGAGAGAGAAGAGAGACCGACAGACAGCCCGACAGACAGAGGGTAGAAAGATAGATAGAAAGATTTAAGATAGATAGTTGATTTAAAGAGACGATAGATAGATAAAAGTGGATAGAGAAATAGATAAAAAGAGATTGGGTTGGGGAAAAAAGGGGAAAAGAGGGAAAAAGAAAGAGAGAGAGAGAGAGAGGGAGAAAAAGAAAGAGAAGGAGAAAGAGAGAAGGGAAAAAGGGGGAAGGGAGAGACAGAAGGAGAGAGAAGAGAGAGAAAAGAGGAG
>NC_061820.1:20091587-20094087 GCF_019202785.1 Penaeus chinensis | reverse complement strand
GGTGGCGGGGGGGGGGGGGGGGCTGGGCGGTGGGGGGGGGGGTTTCTTCGGCCCGTCACACCGCCCATCCTCTTAACCATTTGCACTATATGGTTCCTCCCTCGCCGGGGGGGTTGGGCTAAGAGGGGGGGAGGGGATTGGGGGGTGGGTGGGGGGGGGGGGTGGGGGGGCACCCTATCGCACATGCACACTCATCCCTCCCGGTGGTTGGGGGGGGGGGGTGGTGGGGGGGGGAGGGGGGGTGGGGGGGGGGGTGCCATCCCCTCTCGCCGCTTTCGTTCGTGCGGATTGTCCTTACCCGTCGCCAACTGTGATCGAATCCTATGGTTACCGCTGGTCTTCTCCTTGGGTATGCTGTGAATTCTCTGTTCCTATTAAATTCCCGAAACAAAAAAACTAAATCTAAATAAATAAATAAAACTAAAAAAAATACCACTGTTTATGGGAAATTAAAATCTGAGATAAAGTATTTCCTTAACGTAAACATATCAACCCCCTTTTTTTTTTTCCTTTTACTTGAGAGTTGAACATTCTTGATCGGCTTCACTTCAGACAGTCCATCTCTTGTCACTGCAATAATCATCATAACCCCACCTCCCTCTCCTTACCATTCTTTGATTTCATATCTCTCTCTCCTCCCGCCTTTCAGCCTCCCTTCCTTGAAAATACCCCCATTTCGCCTCCCGACTGATACTCTGAACACGCCACTCCTGCTTTAGTTCTAATTACCAATGTAAAACAATAGTCCCTTTCTCTCATCTTTGTCGTGTGAGCATTTTTATCTTTTGTGGTCTGACGGACCACTTCTTGGGTATACCGTAGATCTTGCCTAAACTCTGACCAGTTCCTCCTGCCTTTGTGTACCTTCCTAAGCCCGCACTTGCCTCCCTCTTCGCCTCCACCGTAACGGTCTAGACGCCCAGACATATATGCTTTTTCAATCAAATGTTGTTATGTGAGTCATTTTGTTACCATTTCCAATGTAACCACACAGTCTGCATACTAGGTCTGGACGATCCAGGCACACTTGCCAAAGGTAGCGGAGGTTATTTCAAACATTGGGTCATATCATCGAACGCGCTCGGAAGGACCAGTGTTATTGTTATTGCGGTCACGTGGCGCGCAAGTAGGTTGGGGCGCTAATAGCCAAAGAAAACACGATAAAGACCGGATAATCCTGATGAAAACGGAGACACAGTGAATGGGAAAAAGAGCGGGAAGCAAGGACAAACACGGGAATGAATGCAAAGTGTTCTGGATCGAGTGACAGATGCGGTGTATATGTACTATAAATAAAATATCATTAAAATATAAATAATTTATAATAAATAAGCAAAAAATATATATATTAATAATATTATATATATATATTAATATATTTTTTATTACACATGCTTTAACTATATCCATTTATATATTACACACACCACCCCATACAGTGTGTGTGTGTGTGTATACATACATCCACTACCCCCACACACATCACCACAAACAAAACTAACACACAATATACACGCCCCCACACAAAACACACACACATTATAGGGGTTTCTTATATATTTAAAACCCCACAATACACACTTATATTTTTATTTATTTTTTTTTTTTTTTTTTCTATTTTTTTATTATTTATATTATTTTTTTTTTTTTTTTTTGTTTCCAACGCCATTCATTTTCCCCTAAGGATTGACAATATTGAGGTTATTTGCGTGTACCCCTTTCCTGATTGGAGCCCTTTTAATTCCGCGGGTTCGGGGTCGCTAACACTTGTTTTGGGCCCCGGCGGTTTGGTTGACTGACCCCTCCCCTTACGGGGGGCACCGCGTTTGACTCTCAAGGGCGTTATGTCGTTTTCTCGATTGTGATCAGGCTGGCCCCTTTGTGGAGCAGGCCCTTTTCGAATTGCCCTGGCGGGGAATTGAACTCAGACCAGTGCTTTTTCCACTAGCCAAACAGGACCAGTTTTTTATATTTGTTTATAAATATATTTATATATATAATTTTATTATATTTTGTAGCATTTTATCTATGTACAGAAAATTTAAACACACACAAAACAACACACAAAATAATATTATAGTATTTATTTATATATATTATAATATTTTTTATGTGTGTGTGGTGTGTGTGTGTTGTGGTGTTGTGTGTGTTGCTGTGTGGGTGGTGGTTTTTTGTCTTTTCTTTTGTGTGGGGGTGTGTGTGGTATGTATTGTTTTTGTTCTTATATATGATGTAATTAATATTTCGTAAATTAATAAGTTATATTTATATGTTTATATATATACATATTACATTTTTACATCTGTTTTCTCTCCCTTTCTCGTTCTCTTCTCTCTCTTTAAAAACACAAAACACAAAAAACCCCACCCATCACACTCTTATTTATGGTGTGTGTGTTGTGTGGTGTGTGTGGGTGTGTTGAAAATTTTAATTAACTTTTATAAAATACATTTTTTTTTAAAATTTAAACCCCATATGTTTTACTATTTTACATACTTAT
>NC_061820.1:20071587-20074087 GCF_019202785.1 Penaeus chinensis | reverse complement strand
TGCGAATGTGCGTGCGTGTGTGTGTGTGTGTGTGTGTGTGTGTGTGTGTGTGTGTGTGTGTGTGTGTGTGTGTGTGTGTGTGTATGTGCGTGTGTGTGTGTGTGTGTGTGCGTGCGAATGTGCGTGCGTGTGTGTGTGTGTGTGTGTGTGTGTGTGTGTGTGTGTGTGTGTGTGTGTGTGTGTATGTGCGTGTGTGTGTGTGTGTGTGTGCGTGCGAATGTGCGTGCGTGTGTGTGTTGTGTGTGTGTGTGTGTGTGTGTGTGTGTGTGTGTGTGTGTGTGTGTGTGTGTGTGTGTGTGTGTGTGTGTGTGTGTGTGTGTGTGTGTGTGTGTGTGTGTGTGTGTGTGTGTGTGTGTGTGTGTGTGTGTTTATATAAGGAAGAGGAGAATAGAAGGATGTCTGTCTGTGAAAGTTGGAGACAAATCTTTAGAAGTGACCATAGTGAAGCCCGGAGCGATGCCCACCGATCACCTGGAAAAGATCCGCCGAATGTGTTCGATCGCCTTAATGCCTCCTCTCTCTCGGCCTCCTCCTGAAGGGGAGACAGACACGATTCCCTTTTTAAGCCTGTAGCTCTCCAGAAGATACATTCTCATAGTTGAGCCAAGGGAGGACGAAAGAGCTCCTTTATGTTTGCCTTTGCATGCAGTTGTGTGTGACGTTAAATAGCGACCTCCACATGACAGCCGTGTGCGCGAGCCCGAGGCGCTGTAATCCAGCTGCAGTGTCAGGATCGCTGCGATCTTCGGGCGAAGGTGAAATTTTAATCTTGTTTGCCGGCGCGGAGCAAACTTTCACCTATAACTCATACTGCAGGACGTCAGATAACAAATAATGGTATGAGTTGAAGCATCGGCTCGGGAGTGGTTAAAGAAAGCTAAAGTATCTGTTCATTAGCTTAAACAGCGTTATCTTTGCTGGAGTCAAAAAAGCTCACACACTGCTTAATAACTCATCTTAAGATCAAAGCTTTTATAATGAATCTGTGTTCCTTGATGAAGGAATTTAGAGCATTTCGCATCGTCCATGTTCCAAAACGCTGCGTCCTTGTTTCTGCATTGCGTTATACATGTTATGCTTCCTTGGCGGTGATACACGATTCTTTACTTAACAAACTGTGTATGGAACAATACTTTTTGTATGGAAGTTCAATGTTTTTGAAAGGCATTGCTTGAATGCCTTTGTAATTCTCTCTGGCATTCATTATTACTCTTAATTAGAGGACTAATAGAGATGGAACAGGAAGGTGCCGAGTTGCAGAATATCTTGAGTTAGAATTTACGGCATTAAGATGTATTATGTAACAAAATTGTTTATTTCCTTTTTATAAACACTTCGCGGCAGTGAACTTTGAGCTTTAATACCTGCGAGAAGGTTTCAAGCTTATTACTGTTCCCATCAGTATTAACAAGCTGTTAAGGTAAGGTACTCTATATTTCTGAGCCTCTTCTTCGAACTCGCCCATGTCATGTCAACGCACCAAACAACGTTGCAGGTGCAGCACGGCCCGTGGACGGCGCTCCCCGGCCTCGTCTGTCGGAGGCCGAGGCACGAGGAACCGCGCAGATGACATGAGCGCCCAGGACACCGTAGAGTCCAGACAAAGAGCTGCAGGCGACCACTTTTCCATGATTAAGAACGGTCTTGTGCTTTAACTAAAATGGAAGAAAAAATATACATATAAATCACAAATTGTTTCTATCATTGGCACTGACGTTTTTTTCTGTTGCCAAGATCCATGTTTATTACGGCAATTTTCAACTGACGTTTTATAATTTTGAAGTTTGAGCAACAGTTAACCTTCCTCGCTTAATATCTCACGATGGCAATGTTCTCTTGTCCTTGTCCGCACTTTCTGTATCGCTGAAGAGGAATTTATGGGGGTTTCACAGAAATGTATCTTTTTGTCTTGATTTTTTCTTCCTTGAGCGACTCCTTGAAAAATACCATCATTATGGTTTCTAGCGGTTGGTGCTCTGTGCGAAGACCCGAGGCTGGCGCTTGGGTTCGTGCCCAGGGGGAGGGGGTGGGTGGGCGCTGACGGCCGGGGTCCCTGCGCCTCCGCGGGCGGGGCTCGATTCCTGAGATTTTTATTATCAGCATTTTCTTCATTTGTGTGTGTGGATATGGCGTCTTTAAAATCTTTCAGTTTACTGTTAAACAAAACATGATACTAGAAGCATGTTATGCTCCGCCACAGCGTATCGGAATAATACGTTTTGTATCCACGGCCTTATAAGACAGAAAACAGAAAGCGTGAAAATGTACTTGAACATCTCAACTATCCAAATACATATTCCCAACCAAATGTGTAGATATGTAATATATATATTCATGTATGTATATGTATGTATATATGTATGTAAGTATATATATAACTATGTATGTATGAACCCATGTATGTATGTATGTACAGTTTGTTTACATGAACGTCCGTATATCTCCACGGTTCGAGGACTCGGATCTGCGCATTGCAGAGCGTGTGCGTGCAGCTGCCCGG
>NC_061820.1:20049087-20056587 GCF_019202785.1 Penaeus chinensis | reverse complement strand
CAGCGACCCACCCTGCTTTTCCGACCGCTAATTAATTGCCGGCCGCTCGTGTATAACGACCAATTAGCTATAACGAGGAAGTACGACCAAGCTTTCGTTACAGGCGAATGGTCGTTGCAAATATGGTAGGCAATATAATGTACAGCTAACATCCACATTCTTATTAGTACTCGCACAATACAACAGCTCGCACAAATACAGGACGTCGGTTGTATTTAACCGGATGTATAAGCTTTGGCCATGCATACGGGTAAGAAATAGGCTTACGTGCGTAAGGACGCGGGGTCCAGGGCGGCCCAGCGGCACGCATGGCCACGTGTGGTTCTTCCGCATGACAATGAACGGCGCTGGATAAAGACCGCTGTACTGATGCGGAAAAATAGTTGCAGTGCGGGCTGGAGCTCGGAGGGCGGGAGGCGGGAGCCCAACAATGGCGGTTGTAATGCAAACTCTTTCTCACTCCTGCATTGTGGCGCTTTTATGGAAGTGTTTGCCACATGCAGGACTTTTGCAAAGGAATTGGTGGCGTGGCTGGGGTTGATGCTCGGTAGAATTTAAAGGGCCGGCCTCTGCCCTCGCTGCCTTCATTAGCCCACGAGTTTCATTAACAATTCTGGAAAACGTAGGAATTGTTATTTCCTTGTAGAAATATCATGACCTTGAAATGGGATGTCCAGTCATTTTTAGTTCGATATTTCTTATTGCAACGTCTACGTCTATAACTACAGATGCTACTTGAACAAGATGGAAATACTGGTAACAATGTTTTGGATAAGTTCTCTATAATGTGGCTTAACCTGTTCATAGAACCCACGGTCGGACTCAGTCCTACATCCAGACATTTCCACACCTCGCCTCATGTGTGTATAAAACATATAAACACCATGAATAGCGTGTTGATTCACCTGTCGCCACCATCTCGGAGAGGGTGATACCAACCTCTGCTGTCTTGCGGCCGTGAATCTGACATTATAGATTGTATGACCATCTTGTCATAGAACGTCTTTCGTGGCTTAACCTTTCACATGACAATCACATATCTGCAACACGTATGAATTACGAAATCAGAGAACCTAACCCGGCCAGCAGTGTACCCGAATGTTACCATCCTGATCACGGTTAAATGGGGGGCCAGGCTTAGTGGTTTCATAATAACAACCTTTTGCCTGCTCACTGTAGTGTGCATTATCCCGATGCAATGATGTCTCACTGTCCGCTTAGCCAAAAACAACCTCTGAAGAATTCCGCGAGTCAGCGAGGCAGCGAGGGTCATAAAATGTTTTCCTGATCATTTCTTCTTATGACGTTTGACGAAAGGAAGCGATAATGTGATAATATGATAGAGAAATAGATAGTGCGTATGCGTATATGTTTTTATCATTATTATCATGATCATAATTATTACTACTACTACTACTATTATTATTATTATTATCATTATTATTATTATTATTATTATTATTATTATTATTATTATTATTATTAGTAGTAGTAGTAGTAGTAGTAATGGTAGTATTAGCAGTAGTAGAAGTAGTTGTAGTAGTACTAATAGTAGTAATAGTAGTGGTAGTAGTAGTATAAAATATAATTTTCCTTGCTGTTAGCACTGCCATAATCATCGCTCCTTTCATTCTCGTTATCTTTGTTATTATTATTATTATTATTATTTTTATCATTATTATTATTATTATCATTATTATTATTATTATTATCATTATTATTATTATTATTATCATTATTATTATCATTATTATTATTATTATTATTATTATTATTATTATTATCATTGTTATTATTATCATTAGTAGCAGTAGTAATAGTAGTAGTAGTATCATTATTATCATTATCGTCATTTCTGTTATCATTATAATTTCCATTATTGTGAGGATTATCATTATTATCATTATTATTATTATTATTATTATTATTATCATTATTATTATTATTATCATTATTATAAATAAATCACATTATTATCATTATTATTATTATTATTATCATTATTATTATTATCATTATTATAATAATAATAATGATAATAAAAAAAATAATTATTATTATTGTTATTATAATGAATACTATATTTCATTATTATTGCCATTATCATTAATATTATTTTTGTTAATATCATTTTTATTATTATTATTATTATCATTATTTTTATTATTATTATCATTATTAGTATAAGTAGTAGTAGTGCATTATTGTTATTATTACTATTATTATTATTATTATTATTATTACTGCTATTATTTTTATGAAAATTTTTGATATATTGTTTTAATTATTACTGTATTATCATCATTATTATCAATATTATTATTATTATTCTTTTTATCATTATCATTGTTGTTGTTATCAATATTATTATTATCATTGCTTTTATTATTACACCATTTTCATTATTATTGTTATTATCATTATTATAGTAATGACGATTATTATTATAATTATTGCTATCATAATTACAATTTTGTTATTACTATTATTATCATTATTATTATTATTATTATTATTACTATTATTAGTAGTAGTATTAGTATTATTATCACTATAATAATCTAATATTATAATAATCTAATATTATTACTATTATTGTTAATATTATTATTATAATTATCTTTGTTATTACTATTATCATTATTGTTATCATTGTTATTATTACTATTATCGTCATTATTATCATCATAACCAATATCGTTATTGTCATCATTATTATTATTATCATTATCATTATCATCATTATTCTTATTATCATTAACTTTATTATTACTATTAACAGTATTACTATTATCATGACTGTCATCATTACCATTATCATTATTATTATCATTACTACTGTTAACATTATTATTATCAGTTATTATTATTATCATTATTATTGCTATTATCATCCCTATTATTATTATTATTATTATTATTATAATTATTGTTATGATAGTAATAATAAAATAGTAATTATAATAACAATAATTATTGTCATTATCCTTATCATTGTCATTAGTGTTATTATTTTAATCATGATCATTATTAATTTAATTATTATTATTGTCATCAATATCAAAATTGCCATCATTATTATTATTGGTATTATTGTTATTATCATTATAATTATCATTATTATTATCATCAATAATATTACCATTATATTACATTATTTTGTAATTATCATTATTATTATTGTTATTATTATTAGGATTATTACTATCACCATATAAATAATATCATTATTATAATTGTGATTATTTGTATTTGTACTATTATTGTTATTATTTTCATCATAGCCATTATCATGATTGTTATCATTATTATCATAACTCTTATCATTATTGTTATTATTATCATCACTGTTATCACTGATGCTAGTATCGACCTTGTGCTAATTATATTTGTCATATCATATTAACACTAACATAATCACTATCTTTAATCTTAATCCTCTGTATCACGAAATAATCTCTACAAAAGTTATTACTAATATTATTGATATAAGAGCGCATGGGAGTTATCAACATTGCTTTTTTACCAGCATTATTATTTTTATCGTTATCCTTATTGCTATAATTACGATTATTTTACCATGACAATTCTGCGTAACGAAAATATCAAGAGGCACTACGCCCCTCTCTCTGTCTTCCACCCTTGTCTTTCCACATCTTGCCTCCTCTCTCTCTTCCCCTCTCCCTTTCCCTCTCCCTTTCCCTCTCCCTTCTCTGTTCCATTCCCTTCCCCCTCTCCCTCTTCCTTTTCCTCTCCCTTTCCATCTCCCTTCCCCGTTCCCTTCCCATCTCCCTCTACCTTTCCCCTCCCCTTCCCATCTCTCTCTCCCTCTCCCTTTCCCTTTCCTTCTCCCTCTCCCTTCCCCTTCCCATCTCCATTTACCTCTCCCTTTCCCTTTCCTCTCCCTCTCCTTCTCCCTTTTCCTTCCCCTCTCCTTTTTCCTTTCTCTCTCCCTCACCCTCTCTCTCTCCCGTTCCTTTTCTCTCTCCCTCTATCTTTCCCTTTCCCTCTCCCTTTCCCTTTACCACCTCCCCTTTTCCCTCTCCCTCCCCCCTTCCCTCTCCCTCTCCCTCTCCCTTTCCCTCTCCCTCTTCCTCTCCCTCATCCTCTCTCTCTCCAGTTCCCTTTCTCTCTCCCTCTTTCTTTCCCTTTCCCTTTACCCCCTCCCCTTCCCTCTACCTCCCCCCTTCCCTCTCCCTCTCCATCTTCCTTTCCCTCTCCCTCTTCCTCTCCCTATCACTCTCCTTTTCCCTTTCCCTCTCTCTCTCCCCTCCCCTATCCCTTTTCCTTCCCCCCCCTCTCTCTCTCCCGTTCCTTTTATCTCGTCCTCTTCCTTTCCCTTTCCCTGTCCCTCACCCTCACCCCCTCTCTCTCCCATTCCCTTTCTCTCTCCCTCTCCCTTCCATCTCCCTCACCCTCTCTCTTTCCCGTTCCCTTTCTCTCTCCCTCTCTCTCTATCCCGTTCCCTTTATCTCTCCCTCTTCCTTCCCTTTCCCTCTCCCTCACCCTCTCTCTCTCCCATTCCCTTTCTCTCTCCCCCTCTCTCTCCCATTCCCTTTCTCTCTCTCCCTCTCTCTCTCCCATTCCCTTTATCTTTCCCTCCCTCTCTCCCGTTCCCTTTCTCTCTCCCTCTCTCTCTCCCATTCCCTTTCTCTCTCCCTCCCTCTCTCCCGTTCCGTTTCTCTCTCCCTCTCTCTCTGCCATTCCCTTTCTCTCTCCCTCTCTCTCTCCCATTCCCTTTCTCTCTCCCTCTCTCTCTCCCGGTCCCTTTCTTTCTCCCTCTCTCTCTCCCATTCCCTTTCTCTCTCCCGTTCCCTTTCCCTCTCCCTCACCCCCTCTCTCTCCCGTTCCCTTTCTCTCTCCCTCTCTCTCTCCCATTCCCTTTCTCTCCCCCCCTCTCTCTCCCGTTTCCTTTCTCTCTCCCTCCCTCTCTCCTGTTCCCTTTCTCTCTCCCACTCTCTCTTCCATTCCCTTTCTCTCTCCCTCTCTCTCTCTCGTTCCCTTTCTTTCTCCCTCTCTCTCTCCCATTCCCTTTCTCTCTCCCGTTCCCTTTCCCTCTCCCTCACCCCCTCTCTCTCCCGTTCCCTTTCTCTCTCCCGCTCGGCCACCCCCTCTCGCTCCCAAATCTTTAAATTCTGTCCCACCTTCCCGCGGTCTAACTATTAAGTGCAGTGCATTTGCCTGGCACTCGTTTGCTGATGAAGGCGAAGCGTGTGAACGAAGGAACACAAGCAGAATCGTTATATAGTAATAATGACAGTGATAATAATTATCATACTAATAATGATAATGACAGTAATGATAATAAGATAATAATAATAATAATAATAGTAATAATAATAATAATGAAAATAATAACAGTGATAATAACAATTATGATGATGATAATGATAATAATAATAATATTAATAATGATGATAATAATGGTAGTAATGATGATGATGATAATAATAACAATGATGATAATACTGATGATAATAGAGTCAAGATAAGATTCTAATAGATTTTGGTCTTTATGATGTCACTTCCGGACGAACGGACGAAACAAGCAAAATTATGATAGGTTACTATGATTACTTTCACCAAAGTTAGAACTGGCATCATAATCATCAGTCCGATCATTGTACTGCAAGGACATAAATCATACTACATTATAAACCATTATAATAATAATCAGATTGATAATTATTTCATTTTCGTATTAGTGAATACCAGTAATGCCAATGATCACAGTCGCCGTAATACCAGTTGTACCAAACGTACTGCATAGTGTTTTGAGAGTCACTTAAAATACCCATGTACTTTTGCTATGCTCGCCAGAGGCCTGCCTTCAGATAGCGGCGAGCGCAGAGCAGTTCTTGCGCCCCTAATTATGAGCAGAAGCCTCGTTCTCCGCGCGAGGCTTAACACGGCGGGTCCGCGAGGAGGCTCTGGGAGGTCGCGCCTTCACTCGCCACCTTCATTATCATAACAATAAGCTACCTATCGCCCGCTCACAAGGGTTATCGCGGCCCGATCTGGATCTGGATTACGTTAGATTTGGCCAATAAAGTAATTATTCTTTACTGGGCTTGATAAAGGGGAGCGTAATGATGCTATCGCCTACAATGGTGCCTTTGGTAATCTACATTTTGAATTAGCTGTAAATCTTTCCTTAAGAGACTGCGCCTGGATTTTTCCAGAAGCCATTTCTGAATCATACCTCCTCTGTGCTTCGTTCATTGCTCATGGGTAGCCATTTTTAAAAACAGATTGCGGTATTAGAATAAGAGGCAGCCCACTGCTCTACACCGGCTCATCTCTCTTACTGATAATATTAAATAGTTCTTTCTAGACCACCGAGCAACTGCCCGCTTTATGTTGACCCGAGAATGTTACCTGCTGCAAATACTAATTAGGGAAGTGGCTTTAAGAGAGGAGATATTCAGTTGCGGGTAATTTTTCACAGATATTCATCAGCATCGATACGCAACGCAGAGCTCTTTTGTCCCTCGAAAGAAGGCTGCTCTAAAATTGGCGGGAAACCTTTGTTCTCTTAGCTTTCGAGGAGTAAAAATGTACAACCGTAAAAGACCAGAAATATTTTAGGATGACATGAATACTGATCGTAAGGCTATTCAGCATTTTATTTGATAGTCACGACGGCAGGTGTCGTTGTGGCAGTAAAAGCTGAGTACCGAAGGAAATGATTAGACGAGCCTCTAATTACGGTCGAGGGGTTTATAACATGGCAGACCTAACAGGTTGTCCAGCTCAGCCGTAAGCCGAAAGAACATATCAGTATTTATTCATCTTCTAATGAAGGATAGGGTTTGAAGAAAACTAATATACGCATGCACGTACACGCACGCCCGCCCGCACACACACACACACATACACTCACACACACACAGACACACACACATATATATATATATAAATATATATATACATTTTTTTTTCAACAGCCATTCGTTAACTTCAGGGCATAGGTCTCTCTCAATTCACTATTGAGCGGTTATTTGGCAGTACCACTCTTGCTTGATTGGATGCTTCCTAATCAATCGCGGTTCGGCGTGCTAATACTCGTGCCATGGCGGCGACTTCCCCTACGACACCTGCGTCTGACTTCTCAAGGCGATGCTTTCTCGTTGTGAGATCGGGTTCCAGGGAGCAGTCGGAGCGCAGACCTTTTTACGACCGCCGGGACGGAGAATTGAACTCGGGACCATGTGAGTCCAGTGCTCTAACCAATGGACTATTGCGGCAGTGTATGCGTGTATATATATCTATATATATATATATTTATATATATATATATATATATATATATATATATATACATACATAGATATTACACCCGCACACACACATACGTATATATATATATATATATATATATATATATATATATATATATATATATATATATTACACCCACACACACACATACGTATATATATATATATATATATATATATATATATATATATATATATTACATCCGCACACACACATACG
>NC_061820.1:20041587-20044087 GCF_019202785.1 Penaeus chinensis | reverse complement strand
ATATACATTGTAAAACGAAGATGACATTTAGAAAAGCTCACTGAAGAATAGCAGGCGGCCTTCAGGAATTCTAACATCATAAAAGTTAAAGCTTAAGTTCTGTTAAACTTTCCAACATCTTTGAAAAGAAATACATTACGGTTATGTAAAGAGTAATTCATTCCAGGCAATTACCAGATAAAGATCAAAGGCCGTGTCAGTGTCTGTCGGTGCTTCATCATTCTCTCAAAACTAATTCTGTTTAAATCTACCAGAGCAGATTGGCCCCAACGACTCTTGCGGGCGAACACTACCAACAGCCTACCTCCCGTGGGCGTGCAGCGTCAGCTTCAAATGAACCAGCAGCCCATTTCTCCGTCGCAAGGGCGTGCGATCGAAGTGCTGGTGACCCGCGCAAGGAAATCGCCGGGCGGGCCCTCCCCCCGCCTCCCCCCGAGCAGCGAGGGTCGCCCGCCGCCGAGACTCGATTACTGCGACGGAGCCGATTACGCGCACCATGAGCTAAATGGAAGGATCTGTTGACACTGCCATTCTTCGTTTGGCTCGGCGCTCGTCCGGCAAAGGCTTCTCCCCTGTGAGCAGCCCACCGCGGCTTCCTTAATTACTCCGGCATGATTAGGCAAATGTTTGTTTTAATATCACATTTTAATTAAGTATTGAGAGATGGCAGATCCCAAGCGCTGGTCGGGGCGAATGAGGGAGTAACATGCCGTTTTATCAGACCTTATTAATAATATCGCGATATGGATCGCACACGGGGAATGCGAAGTGGCGGATAGAGGGAGTGGGAGAGAGATGGAGATAAAGACAAACACACACCCGCACGCACACACACACTAACTCACACATAAATACACATAAACACACACAGACACACACATGCAAGCACGCACGCGCACACACACACACACACACACACACACACACACACACACACACACACACACACACACACACACACACACACACACACACACACACACACACACACACACATATGTACATATATTATCTAAACACATAGACACACATATGGAAATCCGTGCAAGTCCGCACTCACATTGCGCTCATGTGAGTGTGTGCGCCCGCGCGCGCATGAGCACACACACGGATTTGTATGTATTGGGTAAATCAAACCAAGATACGGTCGTGGGCGAGTCTATCGTAGATACGGTGGTTGGTTGAAAACCACCAGTGATTACCAATCAACTACTCCCCTGGGGTAATATGCGCGCCCGGCAGCTGCACTCAACTGCAGGGATGCTGCGATCGTCACCCTGCCACTGCAAACCAACTAACAAGAATCATATCGGCAAAAAGGTTTAGATAATAACTATCCAAGATCGGAACATGGAACATTCGAAATTTATACCAAACGGGAAAACTGGGGAATATTCTCCACGAGATGGGCAGAATGAATATACAGTGCGTAGGTGCGAGGTCCGATGGCCCAGATGGCGACTTTATATAGGACCAGAAAAGAATTCTCTTTTAAGTGGTCGAGAACATAAAAATGGAGTAGCTTCGGTCCAAGATAACTTTTAAAAATCCGTTCTATCGTTCTGGCCCAAATACGACCGCATGCTTCTAGTTATGATTAAGTAAATGTAAATGTAAACATCTTAGTAGCATATTCTCCCACTGCTGATGCTGAAGACCAACAAACCAACAGCTTCTACAACTCTCTTGATGAATTAATTTCATCATGTAAATCATATGAAATTATGATTATCATGAGTGATTCTAATGCTAAGGTTAACTCGGAAAGAGATTGGAAGACTGTTTGACCGCACGGTCTGGGAGAAGGAAATGAATGTAGAAATACACGTATAGATTGGTGCAAGGAGAAAAATTTGGTCATCACAAATACCTGGTTTAATGTACGTCCCAGACGACCTCATACTTGTATTAGTCCAGATGATAGAGCCAGAAACCAAAGCGACACTGTTATGATTTGTTCAAGATACCGGAACTCAATCAAAAACTCCCGGGCATATCTGGGTGCAGACGCAAATTCATATCCAGTGATAATAAAATTTAAATTGTCCCTCAAAAAGTTGATGAAAGCGAAAATTTCCCCTAATTTTGAACAGACCAAACAAGAGGTGCAAGAAAACATTAAACAAGAATGTTTTTGAAATCTTACAGAGGTTCCAAACAAGGACACTGAGCATTGTTTTATTGCCTTCATTGAGAATATCCAAGCAGCAGCTGATACGACAATCCCGACGATAGAAGAGAAGCCTTCATCGAACTGGTTTCACCCAAAACTCAAAGGCCTGCTACGAAAACGGAAGTTTCAAAACAGATCCCCGTTCAATATGAACTGGTAAACAAACTTCACAAAGAAGAATGTAAGAAAGCAGAGGAAAAGTGGTTGCAGGAGAAATGTAATGAAAAGGAGAATCTCAGTTGTAATCCCAAAGAGATAGGATAGGATAGGAGAGATCTCTGATCAGCGATCTTTTCCCCCCTAAAATTGCATGAAAGCAGCAGACAG
>NC_061820.1:20021587-20026587 GCF_019202785.1 Penaeus chinensis | reverse complement strand
GAGGGCGAGACTGGTTCAGAAGGCGACGCTACAGCTTCGCATGTCACATGATGAACCGGGCGTGCCAGCGAAGGCCCTTTCGCTGACGCTCCAGCTGTAATGAGCGAGCAACAAGGGCTGGTGAAATAGGACTTCGGTAGGTGTGCAGCTTAAGACATTTGAAGGAGAAGCTTTAGTATTCCATTTAATGTCTTATTTTATGGCTGCGTTGCTGGTCATATATGGATTTACGTTCCATAAATATTCGAAATTTCGCCCTAAAACCCATTTAGCCGAATATGTTTATGTTCCGTACAGTCATCAGTGCTTAGTCCGTCCTGCAACGTAGTTATCACTCCATCACTACAGTATTAACGAAATTCAATTTTGTAATTGTACCCCATACGAATCTATTAAAGATAGTAAATATGAATATGATTTCATCGTCAAAAATAGGGTCCAACCGTAAAGAATAGCTGTTAGGAAGCTTAAGCAAATACTTCGAACGCAGGTCATTAACAGTACGCAGAGGAGCTTAGACTGTCAAAAGAATCGTTTCTTATAAGTATAGTAGCATGTATTCATTTAATTACAATTTTATCTTTACCCTGAATACTTTGATATATCTAATTAGCTGTGAAAATAGATGAAAAATGTTACTTCAGCTGAGATCTAAAATGAAATTGAAAAGTGACAAACGTTCCTTAATGAATAAAGCAACGGAAATATTTGCATACAGATTATTTTCCACTTCTAGGGAAAGTGATGGTTGTGTTGATGGTGATAGTAGGGTTATGGTGCTATCAATCTGGGTAAGAAATATAAGGATATTATGAATGATAATGATAATGATGTTGTGGAAAATAGAATGAAGTAAGCATGATAACGATAATATCTAAACTACAATGATAATAATGAAATAAATACTGCAGTGTAATCAACAGCGACGATAACCCTTATGACAATAATGACAAAAATGTACTGATTGTAATTAACGATAATGCTGAAAAGAACGATCAAAACAATGACAATAAGCATGATAATGACAAACAAAAGTGGGGATACTGATTCTCAGTCTTATCAAAAGTAATGATGACTATTGTCATCATTACTTGATGACTATAATAATAATAATGATAATAATGATGAAGTTGATGATGATGCTGATAATAATAATGATAATAAGAATAATAATAATGATATAAGTGATAATGATAATAATGGTAATGATATCACCAATAATAATGATAATAGTAAACGTAATAATAATAATAATAATTATAACAATGGTAATAAAGATGATAATGATTATAACTACGATCATTATTATAATTATCACTGTTATTGTTATTATCACCATTTTTATCATTATCATTATTGTTTCAGCATTAATATTATTATCACTATTATCATTGCTATCATTATCATTATCGTTATGATTATTGTTATTGTTATTTATATTATTCTTATTATCATTATTATCATCAATATCATTGTTATTATTATTATCATTATTATTATTATTATTATTATTATTATTATTATTACCGTTCTTCTTGTTATTATTATAATTATTATTACCATTGCTAATATTAGCATTATTACTATAATTATATTTTTTACTATTATAGTTATCATCACTATTATGATCATTAGCATAACTATAATGATAATCATTATTATTATTATTGTTACCATTATGATTATGTTTACGGTTATTAGTAGTACTATTGTCACTATTATTATGTAATTATTATCACTATCAGTATCATTATCAAAGTTATTATTAATACTATTTTGTCAGTATAAGTATTATTATTAATGTTACTATTACCACATACTTTTGCTTGTTTCGTCCGTCCGCACGTTATGCTTCTGTTTTATGCTTGTAATTATATTTCATGAGACTTTTATGTCTTTTCTCTTGAACGTGTAGTATAAATGTTTCCGGGGGGAATAATATTTATTTGCTGTAACAACTGACAACATGCAGGTTCAAAAATGACACACTTGCACAAGAGAATTCCCTTCTTAATCATCATAAGCAATATCATTATTATTGTTGTTGTTGTTATTTTTTCATTCTCATTATTACTATCATTATCATTATTATCGTTCTTCGATAAATAGTTTATGTACATTTATTATTTACACATCTATCCGAGGTTACAAAGGAATGGGGGGGGGGGGGGGGAAGGATGGCGTAAAAGAGGGAGAAAGAGATGGGAAGGAGAGTGCAAAGAGAAAGGGGAGATAGGCAATGGGAAACTGAGGTAAAGAGGCAACGGACGAAAGCAAGGGAAAGGGAGAGGGAGCTCAGAGAAAAAAGAGTGGTGGAAGAGGGCGGGAAGGGGATGAGGGAGCAAAGGAGGTGGAGGGAGTTTAAGGAGGAAGAGGAGGGAAGTAGGAGGGGAAGGTGTAGGGCCTAAAGTGGGAGGGAGGAGTGAATGAAGGAAGATTTGGGAGCGAGAGGGTGGCGGGAAAGGGAAAAGGCAGGGGGAGAAAGAGGCAAAAGGTAGAGGGTGAAAGGAGATGTCTGTTTTATGTACGATCGAATTTTCACGGGTCCCTCTAGTTATTATTATTACTATCAACATCGACATCTTCATTATCCTTACATTAATAACTTTATTACTACAACTATCTCAGAATTTAACGCATACGCTTTCATATGACATTTACCATTTATTAGTAATAATAATTGATGACTGTTAGTTATGCATGGCTTGATATACCATGTGACTGCGTATTTGAAGTCACCTCATTTTGATGAAAATGGGAGAGGATTAATAACAGGAGTATCAAAGAATGACGCGCGCGCGCGCGTTTGTACGAATCTATGATAGTTATATTATCATAATCATTACTGTTATAACTCTTATTACTATTAACTTTGTTGTTATTATTATAATTATAATTCATCTTCGATGCAAGGACACTGTGAATTAGTTAGATTTAGTTTATGCACGTTTGTTATTCACACAACTTTCCGAGACGGAAGGTGAAAGGAAGGTCGGAGGGGGAGGGGAAAAGAAAGGGGGGGAGGGAGAAAGGGAGAATGAGGGGACTAAGAGAGAAAAGGGGATGGGAAAAACGCAACTGATTTAAAGAGGAAAGCGGGGGATGGAAGAGGGCGGGGAGGGGATAAGGGAGCGAAGGAGGTGGGAGGCGAAGGAGGAAGAGGGGGAAGGAGGGGCAGATGGAGGGTTAAAAAGGGAGGCGAGGAATACATTCAAGGAAGATCTGGCGGAGCCGGGGAGGAGAAGAGAGAAACAGAAGGAAAGGAAGAGGGAGAGGGGAGGCAAAATGTAAAAGAGCGAGAGTACTTTTTATTTGTTTTCTGTTTCGTGGAAGTTCCACGGACTGCTAGTTATCATTATTAGTTATCATTATTATCATCATCATTATTATCATTGTAGTTATTGCCATTGTTAATATCACTGTTATTATTATTAACATTATGTTACTAGCATTATTATTATTATTGATATTGCAGTTATAGTTATTATCATTATCATTAACATTATCATCATCCTCATCTCTATCATAATTATCTTTATTATTGCCATCATTATTATTATATTATTATTATTGTCGTTATTATCATTATCATTATCAATGTTATTATTGTTACCATTATTACTATCATTATTATCGTTCTTAATATAATCAATATCATCGTCATCATTATTATTATGAGTATCATAATTATTATCATCGTAATCATTGTTATTTTCACCATTGCTATCATTATTATTATCACCACTGTTATCATTGTTATTAGTAGTATCATTATTATCATTATTATCACTATTATGATCTTCATTATTATTAGTATTAAGATCGTTATTATTATTATTATCATTTGTTTGTTATTGTTACCATTTATAGTATTCATTGCTGTTATCATCACCCTTACTATTACTATTGCCATTATTACCATTAATAATATCGTTATAATTAAAATCAATATTATGCACAATAACAGTGACAAGATATATCACATCCATCATTAGTCCTGAAGTTATTAGTAATCTTGAGCAGCATATGCCTTAGTATCATGGCACGTCTCGCTGGTAATGTCGTGTCCGCCGCCCCTCGCCCGAAGTTTAGCGCCCGAGCCTTGGTCAGTCGAGCGAGACGCAAATGAAGAAGTATTGTCTTCTTCCTTCCTTCTTCCGAAGAAAATTGCAGTCTTCACTCTATATAATCCGGAGCAAATAGATTGAAGCACTTTAACAGATTTCGCTCGCGATCATTCTTGCTCACTCATCTTAAAATCAGTGAACAATGAGCGTGGAAATTTCCTCCCCAAAGACTCGGGGCGCTGGCGGCGGCCCAAACAAGCCCCCGGGGGCAGTTTTCCCGCAGCCCAAACCCAGGGAAACCTAAATAAACCTCCAGCCTCAGTTCTGGCCGCAAGGAATACGCGCACTGTACTCCAATGTCGCCCTTACCGCGGGGGCCATTAAGGTCTTATTGATAGTCTATCAGCTGCGATGGTTAGGTCGATTGAGAGAGATTTGAGGCAATTTGAACATCACGGGACAATAAAAGGACAAACTGACTATGCGAAAAGGATTATTTTCTCGTATATTGTCGATCATAAATGCACCTTATGTTCCTCTAAGGGTATCGGTCTCCTATTCAGTGCTTTTCATTTTAGTTGCGGCGGGTTAGAGGGACCAGCACAGCTACACGGTCCCAATTTAAATGAAGGCCATGATTGGCAAATAATGGGCTTAGACTGCACCGCAACTGAGCCAAAATGGGGTCGATGAAGTCTGCCCGCGGGCTGTTGACGACCAAATGTTGTCAAAGTTATTCCGGTGCCTTCAGTCTGCGAACGGAGTACTGCACTCGCAAGCAGTGCCACCCGAGACGAGCGCCTTGTGACAGGCAAACGCCGGGACAGACCTGCCTCGTCCCAGCAGCACCGCCTTTCGAAAGGGGGAGGGGGGGCCTCGATGATAACAGGATTGAGAACATCATCAGCGAAGCCGAGCGCGAGGAGGGGAGAC
>NC_061820.1:19994087-20004087 GCF_019202785.1 Penaeus chinensis | reverse complement strand
AATCTTCCCATGATCGTTCTCACCCTCTCTCTTCCCTCTCGCTCTCTAGACTCTTCCTCTATATTTACTACATGAATGTATATTACAATCTCACACAAAAAAATTACCGCGCAACAGAAATACATTTTTATGGCAGCCTATGCGAATGGCTTTTACAGAAAGGGGAATGAGACGGAACGAAATTTTGTAGACACGCCTTATGGCTGTGAACAGATCTACGAGCTCTGCTTGGAATTCTTCGACGACACTGTAAGTAGAAATAGCATGGCATATGATTCGATAAAGATTTTCGTACACAAACACAGCAAAGCACATCAATGAAGATCCGTTGAACGGTCACAAACTCCTTTGGCTCGCGAGCGCTGAGGCTGAGGATCGATTCCAAGTGGTTCCTGGCGTGAATCCAGAGGGCCTGGATGAGGGAGAACTGGAATTAGTGTCATTCATGAAGCCACCAACGAAGAAGACTCTAAGGCGGCCTCATCGTGAACTCCGGGGCGAGATGACTGTCCCGCCGAGGAAGAATCGTTTGACCAGAACTCACTTGGCACTTTCTGAAATTTTCATTATATGTATATAAACCATGCTAGGGAATAATCAGTCTGTTTGATTAAATTCCTCATGCAGGTTGTTTTTCTAAATCCTTGGGAAGGATTTTAAGAAATATTTACATTTCCCCTTATAACATTTTTGAAACACATCATTTAGTAACAAATCAGCGAGGCAAGAACACCCTTCTCCGGAGTTGCTAGGTGTGGAGAAGCAGAAGGCATGGACAGGAGACAACGATGACCTTGAAGAACAACTGTGCTGCATGACGCTGCAGTAGACCTTGCTTCCTTCCCGCCCAGCGCCGAGTGCACTCTGCTCGCTCACATCGCTTCGTCGTAATGAGTTATCATGTTATCACGCCTTTTGCGATGGGCATCAGAACTGATCTCCATCGCCTTATCATATATCCATCCTACATTCGTATCTGAAATTCTTGAAAAGCAAGATATTGCAAGCAAGTCATTTTTTGTATTAAATATTTTTCTACAGCCTCTCTTGGCTGGAAGCGAGGAGTAGAACGAGAGTGAGAGAATGATAGATACGCAGATACACATACACAGATAGAGATAGATAGATAGACAGATGGAGCTAGCTAGACAGACAGATAGAAAGATAGATAGACAGCTAGATAGATAGATAGGCAGATAAAGATAGAGATAGATAGATAGAGATAGAGAGAGATAGATAAAGATAGAGATAGATAAATAGATAGATAGCGATGGGAGAGAGAGAGAGAGAGAGAAGGGAGAGAAGATGAGATGGGAGAGAGGAGGGGTAGTGAGAGAGAGTGAGGGGGAGATGAGAAGAGAGAACTGAGAGAGAGAGAAGAGAGAGAGAGTAGAGAGCGAGAGGAGAGAGAGGAGAGAGAGTGTAAGAGAGCGAGAGAGAGAGAGAAGAAGAAGGACGGGAGGTTTTTGAGAGGATGAGAGAGCGGAGTGAGGAGGGGGGGAGGAGAGAGAGGGGAGGAAAGAGAGGAGAGATGAGAGAGAGAAGAGGGGAGAGAGAGATGAGGAGAGAGAAAGAGAGCGAGTCGATGAACGAGGACTGAGAGAGAGAGAGAAGAGAGTGAGAGAGAGTGAGAGAGAGATGAGAGTCAGAGAGGATGCGAGCGATTGAGAGAGAAAAGAGACGAAGAGAGAGAGAGAAGGAAAGAGGAGAGGAGAGAGAGATGAGAGAGAAGAGAAGAGGAGTGAGAGAGAGAGAGAGTTGAGAGGAGAGAGGAGGGAGAGAGAGATAGAGAACGAGGGGAAGAGAGAGGGGAGGAGGAGAGTTGAGAGAAGGGGCGGAGAGAGAGAGAGGAAGAGAGACGAGAGGTGAGATGAGAGAGTAGAGATGCGAGCGGCGAGAGAGAGAGAGAAGAGAGAGAGAGAGAGATGAGATCGAGGAGGAGAAGAGAGGAGAGAGAGAGTAAAAGAGCGAAGGAGCGATAGCGGGGGAGCGAGTTGAGAGAGAGAGAGAGAAAGAGGAAGAGAGGATGAGAGACGAGAGAGAGAGAGAAAGAGAGAGGTGAGAGAGAGAGGAGACGAGAGAGAGAGGAGGAGAGGAGAGAGAGGAAAAAGAGAGAGAGAGAGAGAAGGAGAGAAGAGGAGAGAGATGAGAGAGAGAGAGAGGATCAAATTATCCCCCGGGTGGAGGGAGCCTCCTCCACGCCCCATTGCATCTGGAGTGTCCCCTCGCGAGGCGGCCGCCAGAAGCCCAAAGATACACACTCGCGGGGGTCGGCCCCGAAATGCCGGGGCGTCGCTTTTTTGTGTCTTTCCCGGGGCCCCGGTCCCCGGAAGCCCCCCCCCCGCCCCCCCCTTATCCGCCCCATTTTAAATTGGGTAGGGGGTCCATGTGATTGCGGGAGCGGTTCTGGGATAATCCAGGGGGTCTCGGCCTTGTCAAAGGACGAGAGAGGGGCCCCCGGGGAGCCTGAGGGGGGGGGGGGGGGGGGGAGCACGGATTGCAACGGGCAAATTTTTTGTCGGGAAACTGATGCGGTTCTGAAGAAGCAAGTGCTCGTGTCGTCTAAATCCCTTTTGCCGTTCGTTTGATAGAAGGGCCAAAAATTTTTTAAAGGGGTTTTTGCTGGGGCTGATGTTTGGGGGTCCTTTGAGGGTTTATCCCATATTTTGATAGGTCTTGATGGTGTTAATTACAGCTTGACGCAAATCACTGATTTTTGTTGTACCAGGAGCAACACAGCCGAAGGTCTCAGATCTCGCTAAATTAGGCATAATTAAACAGAAGTTTTTCCCTTTTTAAATTTCCCTTTTCACAGTTACTCTATTAACAAATGACTAGAACTGCAGGAGCCAACCAGCATGTGAAGGAAGGATTATATTGCATAATCATCTCCGTCCCTTTACTACAGTATCCGTACGAGCGATGTGACTGGTATTGATCCTGCCATCGTGCATTCTGCGACGGCCACACGCCCTTCACTAGTTTAATGAACGTAATGAGGGAGAAAAACGATCAACTTCCTGGCCGACACTCCGCTGAGGACTCGGAGCGCTCTTACTTCACGACCTGCTGGTGGCTGCTCGCGGGGCGCCGCGGCCACGACCGGCCGGATCTCGCCCGGGGCCCCAAACATGCGAAGGGGCCCGGCGGGCCAGTCCAAACAACGGTTTGGGATCAAAGAGAAACGCCCCCAAAGCAATTATTTAGGGGGTAAAGAAAAAAGAGAAGAAGAGAGAGGAGAGAGAGAGAGATGGGGAGAAAAGGGAGGGGAGGAAAAGAGAAAAGGAAAGAGAAGAAAAGGAAGAGAGAGAGAGAGAGAGAGAGAGAGAAGAGGGAGAGAGAGAGAGAGAGAGAGAGAGATGAGAGGAGAGGAGATGAGAGAGAAGAGGAGAGACGAGAGAGGATGAGAGAGAGGGAGAGATGAGGAAAAGGGAGAGAGAGAGAGGAAGAGAGAAGAGAGAGGAGAGCTGGGGAAGAGAGAGAGGGGAGAGAGAGAGAGAGAGAGAGAGAAGGAAAGAAGAAAGGAAAGAGAGAGAGAGAGAGAGACGAGAGATGGAGAGAGAGAGAGAGAGAGAGAGAGGGGAGGGAGAGGGAGCGAGAGAGAGATGATAGATGGAGAGAGGGAAATTTAGGAGGAGATGTGAAGGGGGAGAGGGAGAGAGAGAGAGAGAGAGAGAGAGAAAGAGCGGGAGAGAAGGACGAGGGGTTGAGAGAGAGAGAGAGAGAGAGAAAGAGGAAAGAGAGAGGAGAGATAGAGATGAGAGGAGAGGAGAGGAGGAGAAAGAGAGGGAAAAGCGAGAAAGAGAGAGTAGGAGAGGGAGAGAGGAGAGACGAGATGATGAGAGAGAGATGGACGTTTGGGGAGCGAGAGAGAGATGAAGAGAGAGAGCCTGGAGGGAGAGCGCGAGAGAGAGAGAGAGGTGAGAAAGAGAGAGGAGAGAGAGAGAGAGAGTAGTTAGTAGAGATAGCTAGAGATAGAGAGAGGAGCGAGGAGAGAGGAGCGAGAAGATGAGACGAGGGGAGAGAGCGAAAGAGAGAGCGAAAGAGGAGGGGAGGAGAGAGAGGGAGAGGAGAGAGGAGAGGAGAGATGGGGAAGAGGAGAGAGAGAGAGAGAGAGAGATTGGGAAGAGAGAGAGAGAAAGAGGAGGAGGGATGAGAGAGAGAGAGAGAGGGGAGAGGGGAAGAGAGAGAGAGAGAAAGGGCAGAGAGAGATGAAAAAGAGCGAGAGGCGACGAGAGGAGAGGCGAGAGGAGAGAGAGCATGAAGAAGAGAGAGGGAGAGAGAGAGAAAGAAAGAAAGAAAGAAGAAAGAAAGAGAGAGATGTTAGAGATAGGAGAGAGAGAGCGACAGAGAGAGAGAGAGAGAGAGGGGAGAGAGCGAGAGGAGGAGAGAGAGAGAGGAGGAGAGAGAGAGAGAGAGAGAGAGAGGAGAGAGAGCGAGAGAGAGAGAGAGTGAGCGAAGAGAGCGAGAGAGAGTAGAGAAGAGAGGAGGAGAGAGAGAGAGAGAAGAGAGGAGAGAAGAGAGAAGAGGAGAGAGAGAGAGAGAGAGAGAGAGAGAGAGAGAGAGAGATGTGAGAGAGAGGAGAGATAGAAGACAAGATGAGGAGAGAGAAGAGAGAGAGAGAGAGAGCAGAGAGAAGGAGAGAAGAGAGAAGAGGTGGAGAGAGAGAGAGAGAGAGGAGAGAGAGAGAGTGAGGAGAGAGATGGAGGAGAGAGAGAGAGAGGAGGGAGAGAGAGAGAGAGACGAGAGATGAGAGAGGGGGAGGGGAAGAGAGGGAAAGACAGAGAGAGAGAGTGAGCGGGGAGAGCGAGCCGAGAGAGAGAGAGAGCGATGAGGAGAGAGAGAGAAGAAAGAGAGCGGGGAAAGACAGATGAGAGAGAGAGGGAAAAAGAGAGGCAGAGACGAAGAGAAGTGAGGGTCGGGGAGCGAGCGAGCGGATGGAAGAGAGAGAGAGGAAGAGGAGGGAGAAGAGAGGAGGGATGAGAGAGAGAGAGAGAGATGAGAAAGAAGCGCGGGAGGCGAGGAGAGGAGAGAGAATTTTCGAGAGAGAGGAGATGAGAGGAGAGAGTGAGAGGGAGAGGGGCGGAGCGAGAGAGAGAGAGAGGAGAGGAGGAGGAGAGGAGGGTGAGAGAGAGCGAGAGAGAGAGCGAGAGAGAGAGAGAGAGAGAAGGGAGAGAAGGAGCGAGAGAGAGAGGGGAAAGAGAGGGAGAGAGAGGACCGGAAGGAGAGAGATCTGAGAAGAGATAAAGAAGGAAAGTGAGAGAGAGTGTAAGGAGAGGAGAGGGAAGAGAGAGAGCAAAAAGAGAGAGAGAGGAAGGGGAGGAGAGAGGGGAAGAGAGAGAAGAGAGAGGATGAGAGAGGGAGGAGCGAGGAGAGAGGAGGAGAGCCACGGATTAGGGAGGAGCGAGAGGAGTAGAGCGTGAAAGAGAGGAGAGGAGAGAGAGAGAGAGTTTAGAGAGAGATGAAAAGAGAGAGAGAAAGAAGAGAGAGGTTAGGAGGGAGAGGGGAAAATGAGAGAGAGAGAGAGAGGAGAGAGAAAGAGAGATTTGGGGGGAGAGGAGAGAGCGAGGGAGAGATGGAGAGAGAGAGAAAGAGGAGAGAGAGGAGAGAAAAAATGTGAGGAGAGAAGATTCGAAGATAGCGAACGAAAGGATTTTAGAGGAGAGGAGGGAGAGAGAGAGAGAAGCGAGAGGAGGCAGAAGAGAGAGAGAAAGAGAGGATGAGAGGAGGGGAGAGGGGGAGAGATGAGAGAGAGAGAGGATGAGGAGAGGGAAGGAGGATGAGAGGGAGGGAGGATGGAAAGAGAGAGATGAGAGAGAGAGGAGAGAGAGAGAGAGGGAGAGAGAGAGAGAGAGCCCCGAGAAGGAGAGGAGATGAGGAGGAGAGGAGAGCGAGGGGGAGGACGAGAGAGAGAGAAGAGAGAGAGAGAGAGAGAGAGAGAAGAGCGAGAGAGAGAGAGAGAGAAGAGCGAGAGAGAGAGAGAGGAGAGAGAGAGAGGAGAGACGAGAGCGAGAGGAGATGAGAGGAGAGAGGAGAGAGAGATGAGAGGAGAGAGGAGGAGGAGAGATTTGAGGAGATAGAGAGTGCAGTGGTAGAGAGAGGAGAGGAGAGAGAGAAGGCGATGAGACGGAGAGATTGAGACGCGAGAGCGAGAGAGAGAGCGAGAGAGAGAGAGAGGATGAAAACGAGACAAAGCCCCCCCTCCCCTTCCCGCCCGCTCTCACGGCGCCCTCACGGAGGCGCGTGCGGGGGAGTGTCGGAGGAAGCGGCCACGTGCTGGAGGAGGAAGGAGGTCGAGGGACAAAGGGGAGACGGCGGGAGCCTCCCTGGGATAATCTTGTTAATGCTCGGGATTAAAACGCAACGAAATCGATATCTTGAGTGCTTTTTAGTCTTTCTATTTGTTTGTTGCTTATTCGTCTTGCACCTTTCCATGGCGAATCGGCGGAGCGCCCGAGCGACTGATCGGCAGGCACAGCCTTCGAGGGCCTCGCCGCCGGATGTTTGACGCGCAGAAGAGGCGACGGCGCCCTTAACGAGGCGGGCGCCGGCGTCGCCGACCGGCCATTCAGCTCAATGGCCGAAACAGCTTCACTAATTAAGCGGAAAATTCACAATACCTAAAAGGCCGAGATCTCGAGCCCGGGCAGGGACTCGCACAAAAGGGAAGGGTGCGCGCGCGTGTTTTTTTGTATTTGTTTGTGCGTGTGTGTGTTTGTGTGCGTGTGTGTGTGTGTGTGTGTGCGTTTGTGTGCGTGTGTGTATGTGTGTGTGTGCGTGTTTGTGTGTGTGTATGTGTGTGTGTGTGTGTGTGTGTGTGTGTGTGTGTGTGTGTGTGTGTGTGTGTGCGCGCGCGTGTGTGTGTGTGTGTGTGTGTGTGTGTGTGTGTGTGTGTGTGTGTGTGTGTGTGTGTGTCTGTGTGTGTGTGTGTGTGAGTGTTTGAGTGAGTGAGTGAGTGAGTGAGTGAGTGAGTGTGTGTGTGTGTGTGTGTGTGTGTGTGTGTGTGTGTGTGTGTGTGTGTGTGTGTGTATGCGTGTGTGTGTGTGTGTGTGTGTGTGTGTGTGTGTGTGTGTGTGTGTGTGTGTGTGTGTGTGTGTGTCTGTGTGTGTGTGTGTGTGTGTGTGAGTGAGTGAGTGAGTGAGTGAGTGAGTGAGTGAGTGAGTGAGTGAGTGTGTGTGTGTGTGTGTGTGTGTGTATGTGTGTGTGTGTGTGTGAGTGAGTGAGTGTGTGTGTGTGTGTGTGTGTGTGTGTGTGTGTGTATGTGTGTGTGTGTGTGTGTGTGTGTGTGTGTGTGTGTGTGTGTGTGTATGTGTGTGTGTGTGTGTGTGTGTGTGTGTGTGTGTGTGTGTGTGTATGTGTGTGTGTGTGTGTGTGTGTGTGTGTGTGTGTGTGTGTGTGTGTTTGTGTGTGTATGTGTATGTGCGTGTGCGTGTACGTGTGCGCGCGCGTGTGTGTGTGCATGTGCGTGCATGTGTGTGTGAATGTGTCTATGCATTTGTTTGCTGTTCATTAGTTCATTGCGAGCATGAGTGTAAGCTTTTTTGCGTGCGTGTGTGTCTGTATGAGTGTATCTATCTTTGTGTGTGTATTTCATGTATAGCTACGTGTACAAGCGCATTTTTGTACGTGCGCGCCCATGTTTTTGTATGTAACCTATTTTCAGGAAGGGGAAAATAAATGAATATTTTCCCCGGCAGGCGGGCCATTCAGTGCTTCGTTAAATTTGCGAATTAATTACACACTTTTGCTCGAATATTTGTGAAGAAAATATATCTTTTGTATCGTCAAAGATAAAAGATTTTTTTTACAAACTATAAATCACGTAAAATAGTAATTCCCTGATTACTCGGCAAGTCCGGCATAATGATAGTACACGTAGTGCCTGGCACTGATTACTGGGAATGACGTGGCTGCATTTCTGCGTCAAATATTGTACAGATTCGTTTTTCTTCGAAAAAGTATGGAAAGCATCCGCTGGCGCCCGAGTGCGTGCAGCCGTGGTCACATCCAGGCGGGCCCGGGGCGCCGCCCACGGCCCTGGCGGCCGGCAGTCGCTCGTGAAACCTGACCCGCCGGTAATAGGGTTTACCGGAAAGTGATATACCCGTTAGATCGAGTCGGAAGCGAACCTGATAGTATGATACTTCGACGGGAACCGGGGCGTTAAGCCGAGAGCGGTTGGCTGGGGGTCTATGGTGGAGGGAAGGGGGGGTGAGACGAGGCGGGAGTAGGCAGGGGGTCCCTCCCGCTCGGAGGAGGAAAGCGACAGACTTCTTTTTTCTGCAAAAGATAAAACGTCCTCATTAATAACCCAGATGGGGTATTTGCGGTGGCGAGGGCAGCTTTTGGCCAGGAAGCAGGAGAGGTAAGTGAGGAAGCGGAGATGAAAAAGAGAGAAGAGGAGGTGGAGGAGGAGGAGGAAGAGGAAGAAGAGGAGGAAGAGAAGGGGAGGGAAAGGAGGTGGAGAAGGGGGAGAGGGAGGATTAGGAATAGAAGCAGAAGGAGAAGGAGGCCGTCTCATCCTTCCTAGATGCTTGGAACACTGCAACCCGATCCGAGATACTTCAACTGAATTATACTGTCGGCCGAGGAAATTCGATCTTGCTAATGCCCATTATATATATTATTCTTAAATGTAATTTCTTACAGATGATGTTTCCTCGCGGATCTTTCGCCCAAGGTGTTCTCACTTGTCGTTTTAATCCGAGGAAATACCTTTCATTCCCTGGATGATTAAGCCATTTGCGCGCGTCGTCCCGCGGCAAAAACTAAGCAGGCTGCAGGACGTGGCCATGTCGCGCGCCGCCCGCGGCCGCCTGGCACGTGATCGTAAACACTCGGCGCAAGAACACCGCCGCTCTCTCCACGACCGCTTTTTAATGCAATAGCAACATAACGTCTCTTTTTGCTAACGCATGTTCTCTGTGATTGAAATTGTTGCGGAGAGTACTAATCTTCTTCGAGCCATAAAAGCTATATTCTGGCGAGCACTCGCATGCAGGGCACGACGCTGCTCTCCGTCAGCTCGGCAGGTTCGGTCCTGATGGCGACTATAGTGAAAGTTCGCCGGCAGATCACAGGCCTGGCAGACCCTGGTCGGGGTGCGGCGGCCCTCACGTCGGCTCTGGTGAGCGGCCTGCGGACGGGCCTCAGGAGGGCCGCACGCTGCGTCGGGGAGACGTCTGGACCGCATGGTTGCTGCGCCACAATTACATTAATATGTATTGTTTGAACTGCGTGTTGATGCGGCTTCCGTTTCGTTCACCTGACCTCCGTGATACTATCTCGATCCAAGAAACTGCCCCGAGAGGGGATGCGGAGCATAACTGTGAACATAAGAATGAAGTTATCTGATGAATTTATGAGTTCTATCTGTACATTTACCTCTGAAATTTGCATATTCTGCCAAGTTCACTAAACCCGCGTTGATTCCAACTCAGCCTCTGCGATGGCAATGGAGCGTTCAGCTCGCAGCGGGAGGGGCTCCGGGCCCACTTGTCGCCGTCTTGATTGCCAGATTCCATTTCGTTTCGGCCGATAGCATCGCGCATGCCACGGGAACCGCGTTTCAACTTTTTACTGGAATATCAGCAGCAGAAGAGCGCGTTCCCATGCCAGCGCCGAGCGGAGACGGGCCAGGCGGAGGCAGCAGTCGGCTGACCGTTGACTCGAAGCTGACAATGGAGCTGTCAGTCACTCCCCTCCATACTTGGCCCACTCGTCAGCCTCCCCATTATCTGCCTCTCTGCCTCCCCTCCTTTCTCTCTTTGTTTCTCGTTTCCCATAATCTTGTCACGATCAGCGTGCTCATGTTTAGTAGGATATGAGAAAGGCAGCTATACAAACACGTATTAATGCACTATAGGCCTGTAACTACACACGTCAACCGCCCCCCCCCCCCCCCATATATATATATGTATATATATACGTAATATATATATATATATATATATATATATATATATGTATATATATATATATATATATATATATATATATA
>NC_061820.1:19986587-19991587 GCF_019202785.1 Penaeus chinensis | reverse complement strand
CTACTGACCAAAGCATGAAACACATCGACAACACTAGACAGCCCAGCCACACACCTTTCTTGATGGTGACCCTGTCTGTGAGGTCGTTCTCTATTCTGACTGCAGCTTCCTCTACCTTGTACAAATCACATCTTCCTGAAAACTCTCCAAAGACTAGTGTCACAATGAGCCAAAAGCCTTGCAGTAGACTATGAAGGTCATATACAGTGGGATGTTTTGCTCTCTTGTCTACTCCATGATGATCTTGATGTTGAAGATTTGGTCTTTTGTCCCGACCTTCTTTGAGAAGCCCAAGTGCTCCTCAGCAAACTATTCCACTGTCTTCTGTGGTCTCTGCAGGAAGATCTTGCTAGCATAGCTGTAAGGGCAAAAGTGTGGCAATGAACACTGACTGCCTCCAGTCAGTTGGCCACTCACAGTACAGCATTGTTTGGTTACTGTCATCAGCATCTCTGCTGGGATCTCGTCCACCTCGGTTATCTTGATTTTGGGCGTCTCCGGATAGCTTGGATCTCTGACAAAAGGATCACAGGGTCTGTTCATGTACATCGTCATCGTCAGCATTGGGGTGGTCATCCTCATGATACAATGCTTTGCTGAATTCTTTCTATCTCTTTAGGATGTCAGGAGGTCAGTCAGGATCTGGTTCTCTGTATCTTCTGTCTCGACTGGGAGCCCTTTCTTAAGGGCTTGATGTCGAAGTCCCATCTTCTACTTCTCTACTCTTCTCCTCAATCTATTTGGCTTTGTTGTTCCTGGCCCTTCTCTGGACAAGTCTGTCACCCTCCTGGTACCTCTCTGTGCTCCCTACCATTTTTTTTTATTAGGATAAGCCATATAAAAAGCCACAGAGAAAAAATCGAGAATTATACCACCAAGGGTCAGTGCAGGTCAAAACACAGCTAAGAAAAAAAAAGAGAAAGATAGAAAATCTTCAGCAATTTACGGAGGACAAACATATTAGCTGAACTCTTAAACTTACCAAGTTTTAGAGAAGTTACAATCTCTGAAGCTACATGCTGCCTCGCATTAAACAAATACCTCTATGCCTCTATACAGGTCGGGTAAGGGTAGAGATGGCAGGTCCCGAATCCTCTTCCAGCCACACTCGGGACCGTGCTACTGAGCTCCAGCCCTGAGGCCGCTTGGCACTATTTGGTTACCCTCACACAGTTGAGCCGACAGGCCGATGCCGTTGCCCGGGGTGTGGCCATCGCTGTGCCCAAAGCGGCTTCTGGAAGCCATGAGTGCTGGATTCAGACTGTGAACCCATGATCCTTCCCCAGGGGAGAAGTTCTTTTGGTAATCATTGTTGGTAGTACTCGACTTGTAATCACCTACTACCGTATCTAAGTCATGCAAATCCGCGCGCGTGCTCACGCACGCATGCGCACAAGGCGCGAGTGCACGGATGCAGACACTCAGTCGCATGAGGAGATTTGTGTGTGCACTCGCGCGAATTTGCATAAAAGAGAGAGAGTATATATATATATGTGTGTGTGTGTGTGTGTGTGTGTGTGTGTGTGTGTGTGTGTGTGTGCGCTTGTGTTTATGCGTGTATACATATAAATACATACAAGACCATCGTCAGTTGATGTCGACTATGGCATTATTGTCTCTACCCACTCCTGTATACGCAGAGTTAATGCCTGAGCGAAAGAATGTAAGGAGCAAACTGTTGCCCATGCAGTTCGGCCCCAGCGGCGTCGCAGTAGTTCCCAGAATGAGGCTACAAGCGCCAGCAAACTGCCTTCGGGACTCCTGCTTCCTCGGAGTTGACTGACACACACACACACACACACACACACACACACACACACACACACACACACACACACACACACACACACACACACACACACACACACACACACATATAACTGTGTTTGTGTGTGTATACAAGTCTACTAAAACCATACGGCCGCAGAAACCGCAATTCAGTTGGCAGACAAAAAGGTTCTCCCGTTGATATATACGGTTCTATCGAATATTCAGAACGAGGCCGCACGAAAGACGGAGATCGCACCGGGGCAGAGCGGCCGCAGGAGAGGTCTCCTGCTCAGCTCAGTGCAAGGATCTCCGTCAAGCAAACGGGCGTCCCAGCTACAGCGCCGTCGCCCTTGCCTGTGGAATCAGGCCACCAGCAACGGATCGCAGCTTTGCAGGCGGAAGAGACGCTCGGACATTGGGGTTTGCATCTCGGACATTAGGGCGTTTACTGAGAGTTACTTACTGGCATATATCCTGCAGGTATTTAACATCAACTAGAGGGCAGTATGATTGTGCAAGAAGAAAGAAAAGAGAAGTAAAGATAACAATGTATATATATACACACACATATATACACACACACACATATATGCACTATATATATATATATATATATATATATACACACACACACACACACACACACACACACACACACACACACACACACACACACACACACACACACATATATATATATGTATACACACACACACACACACACACACACACACACACACACACACACACACACACAAACACACGTATATATATATATATATATATATATATATATATATATATACATTATGAATACTCACATACACACACACACACACACACACACACACACACATGTATATATATATATATATATATATATATATATATATATATATATACACATATATACATATGTATTTATATACATTATATATATATATATATATATATATATATATATATATGTATATATATACACATACATATATATCCATTATATATACAGACATATATATATATATATATATATATATATATATATATATATATATACACACACACACACACATCTACATTAGTTATTTGTATATATTTATATATACATCATATATATAGATATATATTTATACAGATATTTATATATATATTATGTATATATGTATACACACATATATACACATATATATGTATATATTTATCTATATTTATATTTACATTATATATATACATATTTTTTATTTATTTATATATATGCACATATATATATACCTACAGACATACACACATATAGACACACACACACGTCGAAAGAGAGAGAAATCATCTGGCCTACTATTGTTATTATTATCCTTCTTTTCAACGAACCCTCTCAAAGGCGCGAGTGTCCTTAGGCCGTCCATCGCAAATGCAGGCGGACGTTAATGACCAGCACAAGGGTGTAGTTGGTGTGCGCCTGACGCGTCATTTATCTGCATGTATTCAGCGCGAGACAAGGACATTTCTCTGGCCGCATCAGGACCCATTCAGAGGCGGGGCGCCCCCGGAGGAGGCCGCCCTGTCACGCGGCCCCTCACGGAGGCGCCGACTACCATAAGTTCCACCCGAAGAGTATCGATGCCTGCTTACCAATTCCATCCATAATTTAAATAACCAATAATCTTTCTATTTACCTGCCTCTTGCCCAATGGGCAGCCTCTCGGAGGGGGTACCAAATGGTTATTTTGTTTTCTCTCAACAAAAGATCAGGAAAGGGTAAGTAATGTGAGGAGACATATCGCTCATTTCTTGGGCATTCTAGCCACTCTCTCACTTTGGTGCAGGTTTCTGTTTCAGTTGTAATCTCGTTTATTTCATTCCACTGCTGACACCGAGCACCAGATGTAAGTAAATCCAAACTGGTAACTCGTAGTGGTGGACAGTATCGGAGGATCGGGCGGATCCATGAGCCAATCAGCGCGCAGCATTACGCCTTCACAACTCGAGACACACTAATTTGTAGGTGTCAGTCAGACCTGGGTGATGCCTGATGGCCGACCACGATACTGACTTTGCTGAACGTATTGTCCAACTCTGCTGACTCTATAGTCTCCTCAGAGAAACACGGGGTTATCATTATTCTGCCCATACCCTACTGTAAATCGTATAAATACTAAATATTATTATGATTTTTAATAGCTTCCATATCACGGTTTGAGACTTTCCTCAAGTCCCAGTGTCGCCCCGTTTGACCTCATCCACTCTTTAAACACTGCAATTCACCTGCGTGTTCTTCCCCAGGAGCGGCTCAGCTCCTTCCCGTGGAGCTTTCGCTTGCACTCCGCTTCCCTCTAAGAGCCTCTCTTTCCCTCGCACTCTACTTTCCTAATCGGCCATCACCTGTGAGCACGTATCAATAACTGTTACTCTCTATCTACTCGGACAGAAGCAATTTCAGACCCATCTATTTGGGCCGAGATTGCCTTGCGTTATCAGCTCCCTGCATCTAAGAGCCCGGCGGCCATTAATTAGCTGATTGATGGCTGCACGACGCGAGGGTTCGGGAGAGCACCGACCCGTTTCACAGCTCTGTGACCGATGCTTTAGCTCTGCTGCTGCTCCGTCGCACTGTGTGAGCGATGATCTGGCAGCAGACACATTCTCTCGCTTTACTCCTCATGATGCAACAAATATTAACCAGGGTCATGGCTCAGCCAGGTGGCGCTGCCCTCCATCTTGGTGCTGAAAACCTGCCCCAGACCCGGCCACCTTCTCACAAAAACATAATTCGCATTTCACGGCAGTCTTTTGTTGGGCGGTGGTACCTGTGGCACCCGAATCGGCCAATCAGCGCGACAAATTATCAGGTTATTATGATACTGTAATGACCCTGTAATAGCTGTTTTCAGATGGAGACTAATTCATATTTCACGAAAGGTCTTCCCGTTGAACCCCCGGCGCGAGGAAGCTACCTGTGCTACTCGTTTCAGATTCACATTTCACAAAAATAACATACAATTCTGTCAAGCGCTTTCGCTCACAGTGAGTGTACGAGTCCAGTGAACGGAGAGGGATCGACCACGCCCGCGGCTGATGCCCTCGGGCTGGAGAGAAGAGTGATACTGGCTGACAGCTGACGTTTGATCGGTGTTTTCCCATTTTTTCTAGAAATAAGTGGTAATAAGTGTTTATGGAACGAGAACCAAGTTACCGCGGCCAGGTGTCAGCAACCAGTGAGCACAACCATTGTT
>NC_061820.1:19969087-19974087 GCF_019202785.1 Penaeus chinensis | reverse complement strand
TGGTTCTGACACTCAGCTTCCCCTTGTTGGACTCCGTGGTGGGTGGGGGCGTGAGAGGATGAAGCACTTACCAATTCATGGAAAAAACAATCAAACACCCCCCACAGACTGAACTTACAGTTGACGAACCGCGCAAGGCCCAGACCACAGTAGTCACCATGAAGGCATATGTGCCTTCCGGTGGCAAAAGAAAGCCCCAAGCACAGGATGACACTGTCACCCCTGCTGCTAAGGTGGACAAGACCGAAGCCAATGGGTCTGTCCACCGAATAGTCAAAGATCTTGACTCGCGAGCTGGCCTCTCCAGGCCAGCAGCTAAGCCAGGGAGGCCCCTGAGTTCACAGACGGCCTCCCCGACTGAGAGGGGAGAGCAGGCTGAACCAGCCGCATCAGCTCCTGCCTCCTCAAACAAGCCCGAAAGCCGAAAGGGCGGGCCGAAGCGTCCGAGGCCGGATACCGACTCTGATGAAGAGTCGGGACCCCCTAAACGATTCACCCAGTTCAAAGTGCCAGCTAAACCCGAAGGCTTCGACAATGCCTACCAATTGGTCAGGGCATTGGAGTTGCAACGGAAAATCCGGTTGTCGATCCGGGTCGCCCGAGATCAGGGCATGATCATAATGCCCAAAGATCAAGCTACCTTAAATTTCCTCCGGGAAACGAAGGAGCTAACTGATGGGAGTAAAGTGAGTCTTTCCCCACTAAGTCCCGAGGAAACGAGAGCCAAGATGGTGCTACTTGGCTTCTCAGTCTCGTACGATGTGGAGCTGATCGCTTCACACCCACAGGTCGTGCAGGCTTCCCGAATGTCGAAGGGGAAGACCCCAACCAGGCAAGTCCTGGTGACCATGAAAGGTGCCCCAACCACTACCCTTGATCTGGGTAACTGGGGCACCTACAACCTTCGAACGTATGTGCCAGAACCACTTCGGTGTTTCAAGTGCCAGAAATACAGTCACCACAAGGCTAACTGTACAGCCAAGCCTAAATGTGGTGTCTGTAGCAAGGCACACAACACAGAGGTATGCCTCAAGGCATACAAAGAGGAAAAGAGGGACACAACAGCCAAATGTCCCAACTGTGCCAAGAAGCATCATGCCTGGAGCCTGACTTGCTCTGTCAGGAAAAAGGCGGCCCTCAGGCGACAAGAGGTTGCTCAAAACCGATCAGACTTTGTTCCTGCCCCACCGGGCACCCATGTCTGGGGAAGGAACAAAAGCGAAAAGGCCCCCCGACCTCCTAAGAGGAAGGAAGCCGCCCCCCAGCCGACACCGGATGTCTCCAACAAAAAGGATTTTTTCCGACAATGCCAAAGGTGCAGAAAAAGAAACTAAAGAAAAAAGTTTCTAAGAGCACCACAAAAACCTCCCCAACAGATGATCATCTCCTCTTTGACGAGGACGATATGACTCTCCTGTTAACTGCTGTTGTCACAGCAGTAGCAACAGCCCTGGGGAGGTCGAGTGAGGAGGCCGAGAAGGCAGTTTCGGTCGCCATGACGGCAATGACCCAGACTGTCGCAGCCCTGAAGGGAAGAAAGCTGGCTAGAGAAAAACCAGCCTCACCCTCACCCCAGGACGAGACTCCCCTCCCCACTCCAAACCAGGCCATGCCTTCACAGGCAGAGCCAAAACAGGCTGAATCTGTGCAGCCAGAGCCAGATCACGCTGACCTTGCCCAGGCAAGGCCAGCAAGGCCAGCCAAGAAAAAGCCTGAGAGAAAAGCCGAACCAACCAAAGTCAGAGCTACCAAAGGCTCTCCACCCCCCAGTGGACCCAAGGATAGCCTGACAACAGACGAGGAGCCCTCAACACGCGAGGACCTCGCAATGGAGTTGTCAGACTCCGACGATGTCTCTGATGTAACTATCACTGAGTAACATCATGACACACCATCTAAGCATCCTACAGTGGAACATCAATAGCTTCTCTGCAAAGAACGCTTTTCTCCAAGCAGTAGTGCGATCAAGGAACATTGACATTGTCATGCTCCAGGAGACATTAACAGTGGACACTGTTCGCTTCTCAGGGTACCATGCCTTCACACTGCCACGAACACCTGGCAAGAGAGGCTTGATCACCCTTGTGAGAGCAACAATCCCCTGCTCCGCAATAGCCGATGCATCGCACTGTGGAGACGATGTTGAATCCCTTGCGTCGAGGTTCACCTGGCCGGGGGGCCCCTCAAACTGTACAATGTGTACAGCCGGCCACGCTGTAAAAGCTTAGACATCAGCCAGGTCTGTGCTTCTGCTGCACACGACCGAGTGATCATAGGGGGAGACTTCAATGCACACCACCCCATCCTGGCTCCCTGCCGGGCACCGGATGCGGCCGGCTATCACATAGCCGACGTGCTAGAGACATTCCCTGAGATTGCTCTCCTCAACACCCAAGAGCCAACGCATGTCAGAGGAGGGGTCCTAGACCTCACCCTGGCCACTGCGACTCTGGTGGGGAGGATTGGCTGGTGTGTCGATGAGACCGTCACAAGTGACCATTACGGCACTATAACTACCCTCATGGATGCTGGCCCAGCCGAAATCCTAAGACCAAATCCAAGATGGAAAACAGACAAGGCCAACTGGCAGGCGTTTCAAAACGCCTTGGCCCTCTGTCTGAGATGCAACAATCCCCCACAAAGCGAAAATGTGGAAGTGCTCGAAGCCAGCCTGCTAAACGCCATTAATGAAGCAGCCTCACAGACCATACCCAAAACACGGCCTGGGTCCAGAAGTCACAAAGACGCCTGGTACTTCAATGACGAGATCAGGGAGGTCAACCACAGGGTGAACATGTGCCGAAAACTTTTCCGAAGGCAAAGAACCCCTGACAACCTATCCCTCCTAAGGGAAGCTGTCACGGATGCCAAGGAAACTCCCAACAGAGTCAGGCAGGAAAAGTGGCTGGAATGGTGTGAGTCCTTCGACCACCAAACCACCCTTTCAGAGCTGTGGCAACGGGTCAAGCGAGCTACCAGCCGCTCAGCCCCGAGGTGCACCCATCACGACCCCCAAGCAGAGGCTAACAGACTGGCGCACGAGTTCTCTGCGAGAACGAGCAGCAACAGTCTGCCAGCCGAGCTGAGGGCAAGACAAGAGCGTCTACAGCCAGACAGACACGCTCAGATCAGAGAAAGGGCAGCCGAACCCGATAACTCAGACGTTATCTTTTCTCTGAGGGAACTAAGGAAAGCCTATAAAACCAGTTCCAACACAGCCCCGGGCTCTGATGGGATCTCGTACCCCATTATCTCCCACCTAGGACTAGCAGGTGAGCGTGCACTCTTGCAACTCATCAACAAGTCCTGGGAAACTTCCACTCTACCCCAGAGTTGGAAGAGGGCTACCATAGTTCCCGTCCCAAAACCAAAGGAGCCGGGGAAGTACCGCCCCATCTCTCTGCTCAGCTGCCTAGCCAAGACGGCTGAGAGGATGGTACTAAACCGGCTTCAATGGAAAACGGGACCCCCGCACGAACACCTTCACGGGTTCACAAGGGGCATGGGCACAGCACACAGCTTAGCCACGCTCTTAAGCACAATCAGCAAGGGCCCAGCTGTGGTGGTATTCCTTGACCTGGAGAAGGCTTTTGAACTGGCAAGTCCGCTTGCCATTCAGGAAAGCCTGATCCAGAAGGGAATCAGAGGAAAGCTCTTGGCTTGGATAGGTGACTACTTCAGGAACAGGACTGCCAATGTCAAATTCCAGGGTCACCTATCGCAGCACATGCCGCTCGAAAATGGAACGCCACAGGGTGGGGTTTTCAGTCCAGCCCTATTCAACACTTTAATGTCCTGTATCCTCAACATAAACCTCCCAGTGGGGTGCCAGATCATCTCGTATGCAGACGATCTCGCTATCACCTCCACTGGACCACGCAGCCAGAATAAAGCCCAGCGTTGTCTGGACCTCGTGTCAGAGGAGTGTTGTAGGACGGGACTAAAGATCTCTGCTGCCAAATCCAAAGCCATGGCTTTGAGACAGAGAGTTCGAGGCACAAGACTGAAAATCCAGGGAGTGGAATTAGAATGGGTCAAGGACTACCTATACCTTGGGGTAAGGATAGACCGGACCCTCTCCTTCCATAAGGAGGTCCAGTACCTGGTTGACCGAACCAAAGCAAGACTGTCTGTCATGAGAGCAATGACTGGGAGACGCATAGGGGCCAGACACAAAGTACTAAGATCATTCTATGTACATGCTGTCCGGCCCATTGTGGACTATGCCTCAGTCGCTCTAATTGCTGCAAAGAAAAAGCACACAGACAAATTAGAAACAGTCCAAAATGAAGCTGCCAGGATCATTCTGGGTGCCCCGAGGTGGACGAAGGTCCTCAACCTCCTGATGGAGGCAAACCTTCTCCCCCTGGACTCACGAATCGATCTAACGGCAACACAATTTCTGTCAAAGGTCATCCAGGCTCCCAGGAACACAAGCCTAAGACAAAAATTAGTCAGATGCCTCGAACAAGACAACGAGCTCGTTGCAAACAACTCTTGGCTGTCTCATACAGCCAGGGTGTTGATACGCCATCAGCTCAAAGAACAGCTTCTTGCTAAGGGCATGGACTCCCCCCACCCCGACTTTGCCGAAGCCCCGCCGTGGGCACTGAGCCTGATAGAGTTCAACATAATGAACCTGTCAATGAAAAAGAGCCTATACCCCATGCCTAGCCTAAAGGCAGAAGCCCACAGGGTCATTGCAGCCATCACTCCTCCGGGTAGTAGAACATACTACACGGATGGATCGGTCGATCCCTTGAGCCACACTGCAGGCGCCGGCTTTGCAGCTAGGGATGCCACGCGATCCATGAGGGTAACAGACAACGCCTCCTCGCTACAGGCAGAGGCAGTTGCAATCATGGGAGCCCTAGGCCACGCGTCCCTAAGGGAAGGACACGTGGTCATACACACAGACTCCAGGGCAGCCATTGACTGTCTTCAGCACAGCTTACCCACAGACAACATCTACCTACTGACCACGATTCTCACAATGGCAC
>NC_061820.1:19961587-19964087 GCF_019202785.1 Penaeus chinensis | reverse complement strand
AACAGACAACTTTTGCAGTTGTCCATTGACCCAACACTAATCTTGACATCTTGTGCTAGCTGGCAAACAGTCGTATGACCATCTTCCAAAATTGCAGTCTCACTTGGTGGATGGTGTTCTCATTGATGGCAGACTGGGGTCACCCTGGGATAGGAGACGTATCCACAGATCTCTGACTACACCTGAACTGATGTCAGTGTTTAACAATGTCATGTAATGGGGGCATCCTCCACATAAGTTGCTTTCATTTCATCGAAGGTCCCTTATGGTGTGTGGCCATTCAGGTATAAAAACCTGATCACTGCTCAATACTCAGCTGGTTCCATTTTCTCACCCTACTGCATCTTGACCACTGTAACCGGACTCAACACATGATCTATAGAAATGTGTATCATTATGCATGTGAAATTTCAACCTCTTAGGATAAGTTGAAGTGGGTCAGGGAAAATTTTAAATGAGAGCCCCTTGTGTATATACGTATCATCAGCATCATCAGCCCAAATCAGTCCACTGTAGGATATAGGCCTATCCCAATCTTTTCCAGCTTTGTCTTGCATTTTTTGTTTCTAGTCTTGGCCCCCATATTTAGTTCTTTCGTCATGCTATCTTGTCTTTGGTCTGGTCCTTGGCGTCTTTATGTTATGGCCCAGTCTGTTACTTTTTTTGTCCATCTGTCATCCTGTCTCCGACATATATATCCTACCCAATGCCATTTTTCCTTTTTGATACTCACAAGTATATCATCCACTTTTATCTGTTCCCTGATCCATGTTGCCTTCATCCAATCTCTTGGGCTAATTCCCAGCATGAACATCTCCATCCCTCTCTGAGCACTTAGTAGTTTCCTTTCTAGTAATTTGGTTTGCAGTCCATGTTTCTATCCATAGGTCATAACTTGGAGGACATAATGGCAAGGAGCCTCTTAGTATGCTACTGTGTCCGCCGAAGGCACACCAGGCTAGGCTGATTCTGTACAAGGTGTCCTAGGTATATATATTTGTCCACTACCTCTAGTGCTTCACCTTGTACACGTATCTGTTGGAATTGAACAATACTGTTGAACATGATCTTAGTCTTTTTCTTGTTTATCCCAAGTCTGACTTTCAGACTTTCTCTATTGAGATCGTTTATTAGATGCTGCATTTCATTTGGGGATTCATCTGCAAATCTTAATTTGTTTAGGTATTCATCTCCTATTTTAAGACCTTTTCCATTCCATTCTAGCTTCTTGAATATTTCCTCAAGGCAAGCTGTAAACAGGTGAGATGGTATCGCCCTGTCTAACACCTATTTTAATTGGAATTTTATTGGCTTCCATGTGGAGCTTGATGGTTGCTGTCCCATCTTCGTACATATCTTCTAATATTTTAAAATATAACTCCTCTACTCCCTGTCTTCGAATAACTTCTAATACTGGTATTTGTACAGAGTCAAATGCCTTTTCGTAATCGATGAACGGCATGGCATACACAAGGGCTTCCTATATTCGTTAATTTTTGTTCTTATTAGGGTGAGGTGTGGATGTGGTCTGTTGTTGAGAATCCACTGTGCAAGCCTGCTGTTCTCTAGGCTGGTTAGAATCCAGACTGTCAGAGATGCAAGTTGTGAACAGTTTGTAAGTAACTGAAAGGAGGCTTATAGGTCGGTAGTTTCTTTGGATCCTTTCTATCCCCTTTATTTTATGAAGCTAAATAATTGTTACTATATCACTGAACTGTGTTGATTTGGTCAATGTTGAGATTTCCATCGGTGAGAAGTGAATATCTGTTTTGGATGTTAAATTTAAATTCTGTCGCTCTGGCCTTCAAGTTAGCCAAATTTGGCTGTAGTTTTCGTATCAGTTTATTCCTTTCCCTTCTCAGGTGTAATTTAATTTGGCCTTTGACCATTCTACGATCGCTGCCAACATTTACTTTATTAATACCTTCCAAATTTTTGCTTTATTGCGCCTATTTGAAATTATGAAGTAAATTTCGTTTTTGATGTCTGATGGCGACTTCCATGTCCACTTCCGCTCTAGTCTTTTTTCGAAGAATGTATTAATGATACTGAGTGATCGAGCCTCCGCAAAATCGACTAGCATTTGTCCCCTCTCATTCCTAGTGCCTATTCCGTGATTCTTTACTACGGTTTCTCCTTCTGTCTTTTTACCTCTTTTGACATTAAAATCTCCCATAATTATTGTGAAATGGGGTTTTACTCTCTCGCTGGCTAAATAAACATCTTCATAGAAGCTCTCTATTTCTTCATCACCGTGGCTGCAGGTTGGAGCATAGCCTTGAACAATCTTTAAGTTGTACCTATTGTATAGTTTTTTTGTTATTGAATTCCATGATATTCTTTTCTAAACGTTTGTAAACTAAGAAACCTACCCCTAATTCCTGCTTGCTACCCTGGGGTTTACCTCTCCAATAGAGCACGTGTCCATCATTTAGTATCTTCTGTTCTACGACTAGTCTTCTAACTTCACAGAGTCCTACATCCCATTTAATGAAAGAGA
>NC_061820.1:19936587-19939087 GCF_019202785.1 Penaeus chinensis | reverse complement strand
CGCACACACACAAATACGCACAAGAGTGTTTGTTTGTGTATGTGTGTAAATCTGAAAGAACATACACAATCACACTCACCGCAGTGATTTGGAACATACAAGGTATTCCCTAAATTTAGCATGAAATACTGTGGAAAAACAAAATCAAGTTTTCCGCAACCTCCCTGGGCCCCGCTGGGGAGCGACCGAACCGTACCTATTTCAGACTATTTCAGTATCTTCTGCAATTTCTTCTCGTAATAGTGAAATATCCTAGGCTATTTTCTTATAACGTCTATAAAGTGTTTCGATAGTTTCATTGGTGTCTCTGACGCTATCGAATACTCAGCTGTGGAAGGTAAACTGTATCATATTTAGCATTTGCTCTCCATTCATATTTGTTAAGAGGAATTAGTCTTGCATTGTACCTCCATGCTCATTCTGATGTAGCCGGTAGGATAAAGGGGCTTGGGTTGACATAGGCCACGATATAAGTTGGTTTTACACACACACACACACACACACACACACACACACACACACAGCTGCGTCAATCAGTGATCTCCTTCGCTCCCGTCGCCACTGGATTATCCCCGGCAGGTGTGGCGGGGGAAAGAAAGCGGCGCGGCTGGTCTGAGAGGGAAGCGCTTCGAGGATAACCTTAGGAACCGGAGCATCCTGTCCACAAGCAACAAGAAGCGCCGCGCTGCTGCATCGCGATGGACGCGCCCACTCTGCCTGCCAAAGGCCGTTTCCGCCTGGCCAGCCTCTGCGTGCACCGGAGGGAGGAGGAGCGTCCGAGTCAAAGAAAGCAGTCCCGCCACACAGCCTTAGCCACGTGCGGCGTCCTGCTACCTTCCCGCGGGCGCCCCGAAGGACGGCCAGCCGCTGCCTCCTCCATTCATTCTTCTGCTTCATAGCTTATCCTTCAGCTATCTGGCTTGGCCTTTTTTTGTCTCCTCGGGCCGTGCTCGCTCCTCCTCCATTCGTCCATTCTTCTTCAGTCTGCCTCATGTCTCTTCGTTCGCTTTGGTTTTCTCTCTGTCTGTCTCTCCTGGTGGTTTTGCCCGGCCCTTTTCCCAGTTGCTCCGTGCACGGCCCTGTTAGTCCACATCCTGATCTCTTTCTAATACACTCCATTTTTTGCTTGCCTCTTCTCTTCTTTTTCGCGTCCCTCTCCATCTTTACACTAGATATTCAGTCCCCTTGCCTGCTCCTCGGTTTCCACTCCGGCGCTCCGCTCCTTCTCGCAGCTCATCTCTGAGGAAGTTTTGCCTCATCCTTCTGCCCTGCCTCGCAGGTTTATTTTAAGGCTCCTTTTAGTATTTACGATTATCACGCTGTCATAGTTTTATCAAAAGCCTGTTTTTACTCATAATTAAGCTTATTTAACGTCTATTTATCTATATATTTATGTTTATGTATGTATGTATGTATGTGTATGTATGTTTGTATGCATGCATGCATGTATGTATGTATGTATGAATGTATGTATGTATGTATGTATGTATCCATGTATGTGTACGTATATATGTATGTATGTATGTATGTATGTATGTATGTATGTATGTATGTATGTATGTATGTATGTATGTATGTATGTATGTATGTATGTATGTATGCATGTATGCATGCATGTGTCTGTTTACTTTTGCAAACTCTTTTTTCTTGTAAGATAATGGGCGATCAATCGTACGACTGTTTGTGCTACGCCCGCCTCTCGTCAAGAGCAGGTAAAATTCTGCGGACTTTGATCACCCTGGATCAGTCGTTGAAATTTCCAGCACCTGTGGCGGTGTCGGTGATGGTTACTTTGGGCTGGACGATGAAACCTTTGACTGTCAAGTCAGCTGTCAAATGTAAATTATTAAACGATTTGATCCAGTTTCAATGCAATTAAGTAGAAGCTATGCGCTTTTGATTTATGTGATAGCTAGTAATGCCGTCTCAGTGACTCACTTCGTTGGGTTTTTATAGGCTTTACAGTGATGACTATGGGACGGACTCTCCGTTGAAGTCTCCCGATGGCGAGTTCTCCTGCCAGACCTCTTCCCATTGACCCCTGACGCAAAGGGCTGCAAGCTCCTCTTGGAGGACTGCTCCGCCGCCGTGCAGCCGGAGCAGCACCGCCCATGACTGACAGCTCCCCTCACAGCACACATCCTAACTAGTTATTAAGAGCATGACTGTGACTTATCTCTTGCTCGAACGTTACATTATGCATGATCAGTTAATTACTTAATGGATGTTACGAAAGACGGGCCACATAACTCAACAGGTGTGGATCAGCATCCAAGCTTAGTGGCGAGAATCAGCAAGAAATATGACCTGGCGCTGAGACTGACCAATTGGACTTCCGCAGATAAAACAATGAATTTATCTAACGGGACACGCTTTCCTTGTGATGGCGGATGGAATACGATGCACCGGTTCAAAAGTATCGTACAGCAGGCAGCGGCCGCGGTTGATGGACACAGCCTATCAGCCGACTGCCTGTGTCAACTGCCAACCTGACAACCGG
>NC_061820.1:19922635-19926487 GCF_019202785.1 Penaeus chinensis | reverse complement strand
ATGTGTCATGACTTTCTTTATGCGGCAGGGCTGGCGAACATCAGCCTATAAAACAAGTGTCGGGATGGTCGAAAATCCTCCCTGTGCATATCGAAAGTCTCCCTACTGAGAGGTGTGTCTCATCGCCCCGAGGATTGAACGGTGCGGTTTTTGTCGTCACTCCAGCGTCTAAGACAGTTTTCAAGAATTTTGATTGGCTCTTTGGTGCTCTGAATGGCAGGCCGATTTACGTGGCTGCTGCTCGGACTTTCGTTCCCAGCTCGCCGCTCTGGAAACAATCAGAGGCATATCCATCGTATTCCATTATGATTCTTCATTTGTCAATTGAACTTGAAATATCCAATGCCAGCATTCGCTAGACTAAGTGGCTAGAATGAAATGGGTCATTTCCATTTGCTTCGAATAAACTATAGTCAAGGCTTGCTCTATAAAAGCGACAGACATGACTGATCCTGCAAGCAGTGCTCCTATGTCACTCAACAGTCCCTACTTTTAGTAAAAGCAATTGTAAAAGTTCACAAGACCTACATAAATGTGCATATATATTTTTTTTTCTTGTAATACAACTTTTTTTTTTTTCTACAAACTTTAATACATTTGAAATTATTAAGCAGAGCATTTAGTGAATATTGACTTAATGCTTTTTGCTACATAATATCGCTGAAACCGCGAGGATAGGGAAACAGGACCGAAATTATGTTTTCATTTGGACAATAAATTCTCATCTTCGTTCCTGCCCTCGAACTCGCCTTCCAGCCAAGAGAAGCGAAACCCGTGAAGGCCGGGCAGCGAGGTCTCTGAGCGCCTGAGACATGGGCTGTTCTCCTTGCTGAAAGCTGTGTGCCCGACTTCTTTGCTTGGCATTTAAAAGACGAGCCACTTCTTTGCCCGCGAGAGTTCCTTTCATCCCCCCCCTGCCTCACTCGGCCCCTGCGCCCTACCAACTCTCCCTGCAAAAAGTCCCTGCTAGCACTCGCGGCCAGCACTCCCTACAGGGCCTCTGGCAGCCCTACTTTTCCGTCTTTAATTGCTTTAAAAAGTCCTGTGTCGGTAATTTTGTCTGCCGTTCCCCTGGAAGAAATAATCACAATGATCGTAATAGGAATCAAAAGCCATAAAACCTGTCATAATTGGGTCACAAAATCTGCCTTAAGAGGGAAGACACTCCATAAACCAGAGGCCGTGTGAGGAGGCCGCCGCGCCCGCCGCAACCTGTCACTACCTCGAGCCGCCGCCCACGCTCCGCCGTCAACAGAACGTGCACAGGACTTGCTACAGCCATAGCTACGTTTATAGTGGTTAAACACCACCATTAGCAGTGCCATCATGAGGACGTCGATCGGGCGCGGCGCCCCTGCAGACTACCAGACCAAGGGACCTGCGTCACCAGATTCTGTTCACTGCAGAGAAATCGTCGAAAGGATGCAAGGGCTGAGTCTCCTTTCGACTGGTCTGCCTGTCTTTGGCCCTTTCCCTTCCCCTTTCGCCCCCTCCCCCCACGGGGAATTTATTGATTGATCAAGACAAAAGTATCGGCATTCTTTCATTCTTTTTAATTCAGTTATTTCTTTAAACTGTTGATATATATATATATATATATATATATATATATATATATATATATAATAATAATAATAATAATAATAATAATAATAATAATAATAATAATAATAATAATAATAATGATAATAATAATAATAATAATAAAGTACGTGTCTAAAAGTTTGACGAATTTTACTGTTTTTCTATTGGCAATCTCATTCATCTTCTCATCTGTGCAATATTAAATTTATCTTTTCAGCTGATGACACAACTGTGTTAATACGACGACGGAAAAAATCACCACACAAAACAACCAACTTATTTTGCGTCTGTGTTTTTGTGCCGCGCGAGAGCCAATGGCGAGGGAGCCAGCGGCCGAGCCACGCTAAGACTCGGGATCAGGACGAAGCCCTTTCGGATCTGCGATCTCCACCCTAAAGGACATTTTGATTAAATATTCGTACGATTTTATACATCAGTCCGAGTATTGTGCACGTAGGGCGTGTGGAGAGTCCTTGAATTCTTAACTGAAAATGACTTGATCACCGTTATCATTATCAGTGTGATTATCATTATTACCGTTATTGTTATTATCATTATTATTATTATCATTGTGAAAAGTCCTTGGATCCTTAGCTAAGAATTACTTTCTCATAGTTATTATTATCATAATTATTATCATAAGTATTATTATTATTATCATTATTATTATTATTATTATTATTATTATTATTATTATTATTATTATTATTATTATTATCATTAGCATTAGTATTATTAGTATTATTACTATTATTATCATTACTATTACTATTGTTATTAATATCATCATCCTTATCATCATCTTCATCATCAACATTATTATTATTACTATTATTATTATTATTATTATTACTATTATTATTACTATTATAAGAATGATAATTATTATTATTACTATTACCATTATTATTATTATTATTATTATTATTATTATTATTTTTATCATTATTATTTTTATTATCATTATTATTATCATTATCATTATTATTACTATTATTATTATTATCATCATTATCATTGTCATTGTTTATAATATATTTGTTACTATTATTATTGTTATCATTATTGTCATTATTATTATCATAATTATTATCATTGCTTTTTTATTACTACTATTACTAATCATCATAATCATTAAAACTGTCATTATTATTATTATCAATATTATTTTTATTACTATTATTATTATCATTATTATTAGTATTAATATTATTATTATTATTTTATTATTATCATCATTATTGTTATCATTATAATTACCATTATTATTATTATTATCATTGTTAATATTATTTTTATCATCATTATTATTATCATTATTATTATTATTATCATTATTATTATTATCATTATTATTATTATTATTATTATTACTATTGTTGTCATTATTATTACTATTATTATCATAGTTTTATTATCATCATTATTTTAACTAATACTTTTATCACTGCTGTTATTACTGTTATTACTATTATCATCATCATCATCATTGTTATAGTTATTATTATCCTTATCATTATCATTATTGCTATTACTATTATTATTATCATTTTTAATCTTCTTCTTCTTATTATTATTATTATTATTACCATCACAACAACACCTACTACTAGTACTACTATTATTATTGTCATTATTATTCTCCTCATATCATCATTATCATTACTATCAGTCTTAAAATTATTTGCATTATCATTATAATCGCCATCATTTTTTTATGATAATGATCATGATAATCATCATCTTCCCTCCATCCTTCCTTCCTCCTTCCCCCCTTTGCCTCCTCCCTTGATTCCTTTCTTCCTTTCTCTCTCTCTCTCTCTCACTTGCTTCCCCCTCCCTCTCTTCCTTCCTCCTTTGCGTCCTGCTTCTTTCTTTCCTTTCTTCCTCCCTCTCTCTCTTGGTTCCTCTCTTTCTCCCTCCCTTCTTCTTTCCTTCCTTCCTCCCTCCATGAATCCCTCTCTCCCTTCCTCCATCCCTCCATTCTTACCTTTTCCCGTTCCTCATTTCCTTCTCCCCCTTCCTTACTTCGTCCCTCCTCCCGTCCCTTCCTTCTTTTCCTCCTCAGCGGCTCCATCGCACAGGCAGACGAGATGACACTACGCGCACAGTGACGTCGGCAGGCCCCCCCCCTCCGCCGGGTACGCCCCCTCCCAAACCCCCTCATGAGCGCCAGGAATTCCCTCCTCATTCACGCTGAGAAAATTTGTGTCAGCCTCCGCTTCTGCGCCGAGGAGATAATGGAGGAGATAATCGGGGCCCAAACAG
>NC_061820.1:19890135-19895135 GCF_019202785.1 Penaeus chinensis | reverse complement strand
GAAGGAAACAGCTGCCTCATGTGCACACTGTGCTCTATCCTCTTCTTCTGGGCCATCAGAACTGCTACCAAGCCTCCACAGACCAGCATCCTTCACCCCCCACAAAGTGCCCCATGTGTCCCCCTCCCTCCATTATTCCCAGAGCACAAGATGGCGCATCTGATATTGTCCGGTCATACGTTCCCTGCCATTACACCCTACCCCACCCCGACAGCGCCTCCACGTAGCTCCGGATACCATGCACTACAGCCTCTGACAAGAACCTTTTGGCCGTTTCGCCCCCAAAAGTGGTAACAAGGCAGGACCAACAACAAGCAGCGTGAATTCTGCAGCACCTCCGAGCACAATGGTAAGGGAGTGAAGGCCAAGCGGCCCTATAATACGGACGAGTCGAGGCAGAGCGTGGCTGTGCGGCCAGGTAGCCTCGCCGAGGCACGCACGGGGAAGCTATAATTTACTCAATTTAGTATCTCAACCTAATAACCCCAGCTGTATTGACAGCCGAAATCAACCCCGCCGAGATTACTGCATAAGGCTCAGTGTGCCTCCGCGCGGCGGCCGGGCTCCTCCCCGGCCCGCCGTCCGCGCAGACCGACCGCACCAGCCCCGCTTTTTGAGGCCATTTCGTGTAGGAATGAGTGTGAATGGAATGCGCGGTTTTTATGCTGCATGATTATGCTGATTGTGTGCTCTGGTGAGAGGGAATTTTCTCAATTATGTTCCAAAGAGTGTACGGAGATAGAGGAGATTCTCTGAAGGGAAGCCAAAATTGCAGTATTTCTACTGATTATAGAGTGATGCAATGTCTTGCTATACTTTTATGACTCTCCGTGAGTCTTTGGCAATAGGGCATTAAGGTTTCTTCTACACCAAGCTTGTGCGCTGGAGCTGGCGGACACACAGCTCTAGGCCTACAAAAGAAGTCCAACGTAAAATCCGTCGAGGATGAGCTCCTTGCGCTGCCACTAATAGCAGGTGTGGCTACTTTACGAGAAAAAACACCTGTGGATTAGACCTGTCCTGTCTACTACGGATTTCTCAAGGCTTTAAATCCTCACGAGAAATTCGCAAAGGAGGGACAATTCAGCGCACTGTGCACTGGCGGCTCCGACGCGAGCAGTAGGCCGTCGAATTCCGTCCCGAAGCACATTTCGTGGTCTCCGTGCCCTTTGCTCGGAGCAGCCCTCACCCCCAGACGGCGGCCTCGGAGCAGCCCTTCCCTCCCGACGGCGGCCTCGGAGCAGCCCTTCCCTCCCGACGGCGGCCTCGGAGCAGCCCTTGCCTCCCGACGGCGGCCTCGGAGCAGCCCTTGCCTCCCGACGGCGGCCTCGGAGCAGCCCTTTCCTTCGCCATCCATCGAGCAAAGATCAACGAGCCGTCTTCGCAAGCGGGTTGCCATTACCCTCCAAAAAGCGATACAAATCTGAAATATATGGACCATACACTAGTAATTACCATAGACATTTTCACTGTAAATACACGCTTATCTGACGCAATCATTTTCGAGTGACCAGCCATGTAATTAAAGTGATATAGACTATGAGATCACGTGATATATTGCCGAAATTTAATATAGGTTTGTGACACGGAGGGCTATGTATCGCTTATAATTTATGCAAGGAATAAACACCCTGTCAAGATTAATCAATCTCCCTTACGGTTTACTGATAAAATTCGTATTTTGAGATGATGCCAGGAGGCTCGCCGGGGAAGTCCAGCGGCACAGATGCACACTTTATTAGATTTGATCTGAGGACAAGATTTACGGTAGAATCGTCTCGAAACTCTAACATCATTTTTAACAACGCTTTCACACGAGCTGTAAAACACAGTTTTTAGGAGTGCTGCAGCGGTAAATTATCTGATAATTTCCCTCCCACTGATATAAACTCCTATTTGATTTATTTAAAGAAAATAAATCCAACGCGCGGATGTATTTTATTACCCGCAGGCAGACTGCCATTATGCCCTCGCCGTCCAGTGCTGCACCGCAAGAGCGCCTTGGGTCGAGCCCGCCGCGCTTTCCCAACGTGACCATCGGCCTTATGGGCTCGCTTGCGCGTCCTGACCCCATAATGGCGTGGGCAGAGCCAAGGACACAAGCTCAGATCTTTAACGGAGAAAATATTACGAGGATTAATCAGGGATGTCCAGGCTCGAGGCCTACCAGCATCACGTGGAATATCATGGTCGGGGAGGGGAGGAGGAGTGGCTTTAGAGGCTTATCATAAATATTTATCCGTAAGATAAGATAAATAAAAATAATAAGCATCCATAGTTTTCGATCGCTTTCCCGGCAGTCGGTAACGAAGCGCCTGATCGAGAGCAGCTTTCCTCTCGAGATCGCTAAACTTCACTCGGCCGACCGACTCTTTGTTAACCCTATTTAACCCTTATCCGCCTGGCATTAATCTCTGTCACATTAGATAATTAGACCTAAATACAAATTTTATTTCAGGTGAGGATAATTCTTGGAAAGGCTCTGCGAACACTAGTTCAATGACGTCCATGTATAGACAAGCAGCCCGATTATTATAGAATATGATGTGAGTGAGTCGAGTGGCTTCATCTTCACTTCGTTCTTATATCGAATCGTGTCATGTAACCATCATTACGCCTCTCGCCTTGCTCTTGCCCTTATATCACGCCTTTCTTCCTTGCTCAAGCGATTTATTTAAACTGTTGCTCTGGAGATCATTTCGTCACTACATTTACATGTTATGCCAGTGACTTTCAAGTTCTATGTGGACTCAAAAGTGTTTTTTTGTTATTGGACTTTGGGATCAAGTCTTGTTAACGATACATTTCATAAACAAGGATACAGACGGAGAATCCTCATTGCAGTATACTTGGTACCAATGTGTGTCTAGCGCTGTGTAGTGGTGGGTGTAGGTAGTACAGTCCTAGTGGGAAGTAATGACGCGTAATTACTAGTTACAGAACCCAGGCTCGTCGGCCACTAAACTAGGATAGTACTTTTAAGCTCGGTGAAAATATCTACACGGAGCACACGGACCTTGACTACAACAGCTTTTCCCTCCGTCGTTTTTTTAGATGATTCATTTAGACAATTTCCTAGTGTGAGTCTCCACGATTTTTCAAGGCTTGTTTCCGTTGACGTGGCCATTTTTTAGCCACGATGAACACGTCGTAAATCCCAAGCTAACCATAAAGCCGGCTGGTCCATATAGGGGATAAATTCAAGATTTCTCCTTTAAATATCAGAGATGCGGATCTATAATTAAGTGTGGGCTCATGAGGGCTGACACGCATAGCTCAGGTATGTGAGACGCCGCCACACGCAATGCGCTCTTTGCTTGTTTCTTGCCTCATTGTAGGCTTTCACGCTACATCGGCTTCCTCGCAGCTGGTTAAGGGCATTGCAGTCTTGAATTTTGGGAAGAACACAGTGGTATGAATACAGAAGATCCACCTGAGGCTGATTACACACTAACTCCGTGAGGATAGGCCTCTCCTGTTGGCGGTCGTGACGGCTAACCTGCGGCGTCCTGTGGGAGGATGGGGGAGTAATTTTGTTTCTGTATTTGTGACTACAGTATAAAGTCAATTTTCGTTTGAGACACCACCTCCCCCCTCCCTTCACATCGTCTCGTGCCTTCTCCAGTCTTCCTCGTTTCATTATCTTTGTTGGTCTTTTCGGTCCTGTTATAATCTCACAAGGATTTCTCGTATTCATCGTTTATTATATGTTCATCTCTTCGTTATGGCTTCTCTCATTACCCACTTTGTTTACGATTTCCTCCAGTTTCTATTGTCTTAACCATTTTTCTCCATTTACTACTTCATGATTTCCTCTTGATAGTCTCTCCCCTTGATGAAGGCTGTTTCTTCTTTCCCCGTCGGCCATCCCACTACCCTCGTACATCTATAATCAAGCGGCGACCCATTCCATCCTTAGATCTAACCAGGGTTTTCCCATGCAGTCCTGGGCACACTTAGATCTCAGTACTTATCTGCCGCGAAAACTTTTGAGTTCTGACTGGATAAGAACGGATTCATTCCATCAGTTTTGTGACGCTTTGACCCTGAACGAACGTGACGCGTCAGTCTAGCTCATCCTCGTGACGCGGGCGTGCCGGGCCATTCCAGAGTCGTGTTACAGGGGCGTTACAAGTGAGTCCCAGTCTTGCGCGAGCGGCGTGTGGCAGCGACGCGTCAGGCCAAGTCGCTAATGTCCCCTGATGAGCGTGGAACCACCTGACTTGTGTATCGAGGTATCATTAGCCTTCCCTCGCTCGCCTTCCGCGGCCGCTCAGTACGATTACGCTCGATTTCAGACGCTGCTATTAGGCGGGCTGTGCTGGGCCCCTACGACACCCGGCCAGGTATTTGGGACAAGTTTATAAGGAAGTAAGTTATGGCGGCCCAATATATGATCATCCCCGTGAAATCGACAAACACTCGAGCCATCAGCTCTGCTGATCATCCCTCGAGCTGCCCACAGAGAGAGCATTATAGACCTTATTGCCACGTGCTGGACGGTGTAAAATACCTTTGGCTTTCCTTTACTCGGCCATTACGACTTCCAAGGGAAATTCACCCTAGTTATCAAAACGAATAAAGCACAAAGTATAACTTGGCTTTACAACAGGGATTATTCGGTCTTATAGAAAACCCGCACCTATGGCGTATGTAAAGAGAGGCAAATGCGCGATAAGCACTCAGGACTTCATATGCCCTTTGAGCAGTAGGTTTAGCGTATGCGACAGGGAGGTTGTTCGCCCCAGGCCGCGTGCCAGGTGCTGTAATCAAAATGATGTTACAATTTATGTTACAGCATTTATTGTACGCCTCTTTACGTTGTTTGCCATGGCATATACTTAATGCTTACTTCTTGTATTTTATAGATATGACACGAATCAAAACAAGACAGTAAATTTTCTGCACACTAAAGTTCGAGGTTCATGAGAGGGACTAAAGTAGAACAAATATCAGCTATGTTAGAAAGTATAGAAAAAAATAAAGGTGTCACTGGCATC
>NC_061820.1:19880135-19885135 GCF_019202785.1 Penaeus chinensis | reverse complement strand
ACCGTATTATCTGGGGTTGTGGTCTGGCTGTCCTTGTATATAGCTCTCTCTTCAATCATTGTTTCTTTCTTTATTTCTGATCCTGTGATGTATAAGCAGAATATGCGCTCGTTGTATCGGGCGATTCTCGGGTATGCAGGTCTTACAAGGAAGACCGATCGATCATGTACTGCACATGTGCTAGTTACCGAAAGCGAACCTCATTTCCAATGCATCGGAATTTCCTCCCTCCCTTCGATCGCCCCGGGAAAGCCGGTCCACCGACTGCGACCTCCTGTGATCCCATCAGTCACGGGCCTAACCCAGTGACAAGGAGAAGCGAAAAAGAGATGATGGTTTTCAGGAGGATGCAGCTCCGTTGTGCCAGAGGCCTTCCGCGGGGCCTTGGAGCCTCCGTCAGATGTCACTTCACTCTCCTATCTACGCATAGGAACTAACGGCAGGGGTCAGCGTGTTGCTCGTTGGCCTACTACACGTTTTGCTTTATGGCAGGAACAACTGTGCCTCTTGGTAGCAAGAGCTTTGAGATACTATAGTGTATATGATTTATGTAATGCTATTTTGATATAAAAGTCTCAACTATGAAGTATTATGAAAAACAAAAAAACATTCACACGTAGACGGGAAACGATTACAACACATACGAAGACACCGGTTCCCATTTTTAATTTCATAGAATCACTCCAGCTATAAATGATTCTATCGACTTATGTAAATTTAGAAAGCCAATTTCGAGCCCAGTGATGGTCCGGTCCGGTCCGAGGAGAAGCATCTTCGTGCCGACATAGATGAGATTAACAAATCTGTCATTTCTGAAACTGAGTCTGTCCATAACTTCATTAACGGGGATCCTTGTAATGGTATGCAGGCATCCCTGCTTCGCCGGGCTCACGTCCTCGTTATGATTAATGGCCAAATTACCCAACGCCAGTAGCTGCAGGGGAGAGAACGCGCGGCCGTTCGGCGAGGCGGCTGAGACCGACCTCGGCAGATGCACTCGGGATGCCAGTGACACAAGCACATACAACATTGATAACAACAATAATGATAAGAACAGCAATGATGATCATAACAATAATGATGGTAATGACGATAACCATTTTAATTACAATAGAAGCAATAATGGTAATGATAATAGCGACAACAAAGTAATAATGATATTTATAATGAAAATAATGGTAATAATAATGATAATAATAATAGTAACAATGATAAAGATAATAATAATAATATTAATAATAATAATAGTAGTAATGATAATGATAATATGTAAAAAAAAAATAGTAATGATAATAATAGAAGTTACAATAATGATATAAATTATGATAAAAATAAAGATAATAATAATAATGATAATAATAATAATGATAATAATATAGTATTGATATCAACAATAATAATGATGTTAATAATGATAATAGTAATGATAATAATGATAATAATAATGATAATTATAATGATGATGATGATAATCATCATCATAACAGGGATAATGTTGGTAATAATGATGACGATGGTAATGATAATAATAACAATAATAATAATAATAATAATAATAAAATACAAAAAATTATAATAATAATAACAACAACAACAATCATAACAACAACAACAACAACAACAACAACAACAACAACAATAACAATAACAACAACAACAGTAATAATAATAATAATAATAATAATAATAATAATAATAATAATAATAATAATGATAATAGTAATAATAATAATATGATGATGATGATAACAACAACAACAAAAACAACAACGATAATAATAATAATGATAATGATAATAATAATGATAATAATAATAATAACAACAATAATAATGATAATGCTAATAGTAATGATAATAATAATGACAATCACAGTAATGATAAAACCAACAAGAACACAATAATGATATAATGATGATAATGATAATAACAAAAACAACTATAATGACAATTATATTAATAATAATGATAATAATAATAATAATAATAATAATAATAATAATAATAATAATAATAATAATAATAAAATGATAATAATGATAATAATAACAATGATAATAATAATAATAATAATAATAATAATAATAATAATAATAATAATAATAATAATAATAATAATGATAATAACAACAACAACAAATACGAGGACAATAACAACAACAGCACTTATAACAATATTAGTAATAACAATAATATTGTAGTAATAATTAAGCTACTAATGATAATATTCATAGTATCAGTAATGATATTAATGAAGATAATGATAATAGTGACTATAACAACACAATGATGGTAATGGGAATAAAAATGGTGATGCTAATAATGAAACAAAAGATAAAGTTATTGTTGACATTTATATTGATGAAAATGATGAAAACAATAACAACACCAATGCAGCAGTGATATCATCATCATAATAATAAAATAATGATATTGTTAATAATAAGAATAATAAAATAACAACAACAACATTAATAATGATAATGATGATAATAATAATGATGATGATAATAATAACAATAATAATTATAATAATAATAATAATAATAATAATAATAATAATAATAATAATAATAATAATTATAATGATAATATGTTAATGATAAAACAGTAATATCAATAACAACAACAAACAGCAACAATAACAATAATAGTAATAATAACGATAATAATAATAATGAGAATGAAGATAAATGTGAATATGAATGACTTCGGTTTAAGACACTAATAATCATCATCATTATTGTTGCTTGTTTTCATTCCTTTCTAAATGGAAGACGACCAGCCTACGGAAGGACGCCAGCAGCCCCAGCCGGCGAGCGAGGCTTCTTCACCCGGCGAAATGCATAGGTCAAGGCTGATGATAGTCAGCAAAAATCAAGCCAAAGGCTATAGTTCCAAGGCCAGACAAGGAAGAGGAAAACAATGTACCCTCAAAAATGTGGGCAAACTTGGTGAAGTTGAAATGGGGAAGAAGCATATAGTTTGTGAAATGAATTGCTTTTTACAAACAGTTATAAGATCGGTACCCAGCCGAAATAAACGTGCGTCTGTTCAGAAACAAGGATAGGAATAGACACAATGAATGCAACCCTAACAGAAACCGGACAGGGACACGAGAGGCAGTTCACAAGCTGGACCAAAGCGGAAAAGGATCAATATCAGTCACGGCAGATTTCAAGGTGGATTTTAAGAGAATAATATTACAGGGAGAACGCGAAAGAGGAGAAAGTTGATCTGGATGAGTTTAACGCAAAGAGAATTCTGGTGGAAACTTATGAAAACTCAGACGAAATGCGAGTCAACCAGTGAAGCAAAACAAACAGTGAAATAACATCCAGATGTTACAACCGAAGAAATACTCTAGCAATCTAATACATTTTGCTTCGGAAAAGCAGCAGGCTTGTTCCATAGATATATCAAAAGATATAAGAATATAATTATCTTGCAATGTCCAAGGAAAAGACGTGAAAGTATAGCTGAACTCCTAAACAATATCGCGGACTGGAATGAATTCCCAGAATTGCTAGAGAATTCTAGCGTCTTGAGACCAATCAAAATATTTTCCATATTGAGAAGGGAAGGAGCGAAGGGAGGGAAGGAAAGGAGGGAAAAAGGAAGGGAAGGAAGGGAGGGAGGGAAGGGAGGGAGGGAAGGAAGGGAGGAGGGAAGGGAGGGAGGGAAGGAAGGGAGAGAATGAAGGAAGGAAGGAAAGGAAGGGAGGGAGGGAAGGAATGGAGGGAGGGAAGGGAGGGAAGGAAGGGAGGGAAAGGAGAGAAGGGAAGGGAGGGAAGGAATTAAGGGAAAGATGAGAGGGCAGGAAGGGAGAGAAGGAAGGGAGAAAGGAGGGAGTAAGCGATGGAAAGGGAGGGAAGGAAGGGAGGGAATAAAGGGAAGGGAGGGAAGGAAGGGAGGGAAAGAAGGGAAGGAGCGAAGGGAGGGAGGGAGGGGAGGGAGAGAAGGAAGGGAGGGTGGGAAGGGAGGGAAGGGAGGGAGGAAAGGGAGTCCGGATCGTCGGATGTGGGATCGAGGCTCATGAAGGAGGTCACGTGACTCCCTCCCCGGCGATGCGTTCGGGAGGAAAAATATATCGCATATTATTCATTTTCGTAAATGTGGTCCTAATTAGGCGTATTTGTTTTCCGCCGGTATAATTAGCTAATCGAACCCTGCTAATTAAGGCGTGTTTCACCGTCTCATCATTTTTGCTTTCCACGGCAAGTTTTTGTTTGGGGGAAAAAGCAGGGAAATGCCCTCGATGGGCTCGGGAAGTCGCGGCCGAGAGGTCGAGGAGCCGCGACCTCGGCGACGACGCTGACTCGGTGTGTAGAGTAAACAGTGTTTAGTATCGCCACCAACAACGTTCTTTTTTAGCCCCTACTATTCTATCAAAGTTAGTTATGTCTGTCTATTTCTATCTGCCTGCCTGCCTGTCTCTGTATATGTCTCTCTGTTTCTGTCTCTGTCGGACCGCCTGTCTCCATCTCTCTCTCTCTTTCTCTCCTGATATTCTGTACTCAGATTTCGACCTTATCACAAAAGATAGACTTTCCGTACATATGTGCGCGCGCGCGCGCGCGTGTGTGTGTGCGTGCTACATTCGGCCGATCTGAATGTTGCAACCGGGTTTTTGTGGTAATGATGATAATGATAGAAGCTGTGGGTTGGAAGAGAAAGTTGAAGAAAAAAAGTGCAATATTGTATTTACTAGTTGATGCAATTTGTAGACATGGCGATGTCGGAATGTTAAACGGCTTCATACATCAGACCCAATGCAAATAAGAATGACAAAGCAAAAATATAGCCCTCCGGCACTGTCTCTTAAACACCGACGCTAGGATTGAGCCGAGGAGTAAGTCCGAGCGACAGGGCTCGAGGAGTCCAGTCCGCGTCCTGCGGGCGGGGTCAGGCTGCCGCGACGGGGCTCACGGCCTGTCGTCGTCTGCAGCTCAGTATTGGTTGGCGATTCACCCTCGTGTTTCCATTGCAGGGTTTAAATA
>NC_061820.1:19862635-19867635 GCF_019202785.1 Penaeus chinensis | reverse complement strand
AATCATAAAGAAGCTCTTATTTCCTGTCGGGAAAGCCTCTCCTTCGCGGCTTCCCACGCGCCCGCCACGGCCCTTATGGAAAGAAAATAAGAAAGTCAAGTGTGTTTGATTCGCACGAGCTGAACAATCAGCAGGCTTCCTTCGGGCGGAGTTAGTTCCACTCCTGCCACTGGATACACATCACGCATTAATGGAAGTACAAGTGATACTCGACGTCTTTGCTAAGAACGAAATGAGTTTCAGCCTTTGGGAAGCATTGGGAAGCATTTCCGGCTTGGCTTACAACACGCTGCCGGTTCCCAGTTGCGCGGTCTCATTTTTCGTCTGCCGCTGTCTATTCATAACAAGATTTTATTTGGGTGTCCACTACCTGTTAGCAGTAATGCAGGACAACATATGTGACCTTAAATGACGACATTGAGCTGATAACGTAAATAAAATATCTGCCTATGTATACACTTCTACTGGTTAAAGAACTCTCGGTAAACCGTTAGAAAATGTTTGATGTAGCATCGGCTTCAGTGCGAAACTCGAGACAGTGGTTTACACGTCCGAGTTTGCACATGGCTAGAAAGGGACATGCACGTCAACATTCTCCGCAGCCTCATCACAAATCCGTTCCCTTGAGCACATCCCAACCTTGACATCACTTGACTTTGAGGACAACCTCGAACGAGCTCACCCTTCGCCCCGTACCCCTCCCCTCTGGCTCTGTTCCTCACCTGCTCTTTACAACAAAAAAGCCAATCTTGCTATCGTGTTTCCCTACTAGATTTCACAGAGCTTTGGGCTAATGCCATTCATGGAACCTCCTCCCCCACCCTTCCGTTTTCAATAGTCACTGTAAGTTAAGGAGAACCTTAAGTTTTAACTAAGGGTTGTTCTTAACGATGTTTTTATCGATTTTAACTAACTGATGGCAACAATCAGGTGCAGTCATGAAAAAAAATCCATGACTAAAAACAGAGTCTGCAATTAAGAGCGAAGCCCATTTCTATTGTTTTTGTAATTATCAAAGGTGATGCTATAAAAAAAAAAAAAAAAAAAAAAACTATGAATGAAGAGAAAAACTTGCCTTGATGAAGGTGGCAATAATATCACACTGGCGGGCCCCCCTCGGGCCCTAGACAAGCTCCTGGCAACACTACTTGTGAATGGGCATCCGGGCACTCATTCTGAACTTGGATGCTTTTTTTCCCAAACGAATCGCCGACGAGCAGATACGCACACCCGCTCGTCGGTTGCCAAGCATATCCTTGGGAGGACGCGTCCTGCACATGCGTCAGCCTCGTTAGCGTCAGCGAGGGACATCTGCTAAAGACCCAGATCTTTAGAGGCGCGGAAAAAGTATCACGTGTCACAAGCTCAAGGTGATGCTTCGAAATGATCGAATAATGAGAGAAAAACTGGAAACGGTTGTCTTGCCACACAGGAAGTTTATCACAGAACTTGTTGGTAGAGCTGTAGGCGCCAAGTAGTACCGCCGAAGGCTCAACTCATTCACAAACCAGCAGCCATTCTGCTCTTTTTTGTTTTGTCTGCCAAGGGTAGGGATTTTGCTAGCTGTTAACGTATTCCTTTTTTGTAATAAGGTACATTAGTTTTTTTCATGGCGACCTGCAGCTAAAATATAGCTGTAAACCTTGCTTTGGCGTCCTCTGATCGCGGTCCGTATTCGTGCATTTTATAGCATTCCTTATGATTACCGATACAACGTACGTACAACTAATCCACTTAGAGTATCTGACTAAATGACAGGGTTTGATATTTGTTAAGGTCTGAAATGACGGCGTTGTAGGCATTCATATCTAATGTGGCGATTCGTCTTCTTTGCACCGTGGTCCTTGTATTGCCCTCCGCACCAAGGCCATACGCAAGTAAATTGACCCTACCTATGTTAGGTGCTTGAAATGATTCATTCCAGGTTTTTACGCATAATGCTGCTGACGGGATTGGGGCAAAAACGGCGTACTTAGTCAGCCGATGGCACTCCCCGAATCGCCCGTTTCCCTCTCCGCGCCGGAAATGATTATGCCTCCTAAAAAGGTTTTGGGGAGAGAATGAGTACGAACGCCTGTAATAGTACCAACTGCTAATTCGGACATTAAAAATCTCGCACTTTGGCTGTTTTTCACTGCCTCACCCGGGATCATCGCCGTGTCCCTTGCCCTCCTCCCTCCCCCTGCCCGGGGACCCCCCCCCCCAGTCTCATCCCGGTGAGGTGGCCGGATTCATGTCCTGGAGCGGGTATGCTTAGTGTACTGCAAGTCATTTTAATCTGCAACACACGTAGAGCAAATTGCACTTCTTATCGTGGTCAAGACTCTATCAAAATCAAGAATACCAGCCTACCTTTGTGCCACCTGCATCATGGGGACTATTTACTTTTAAATGCTTAATAAGTCGTCTAAGTTACGGGTTAAGAGAAGCACCCATAAGAGCCTTGGGAAAGCGTCCCCCAGTTGCGCTGCGCAGTGGACGCGGCCCCGCCAGCCAGCCACCTGTGCTTGCATGACTCATCTCGAAGCCCTGGCCGCGGCCTGGCAGTTGGGGAGCAGAGGGCACAGCGGGCGAGAGGAACCTCGCAGTCCTTATCTCCATCAATCGGCTTCGTTCCTGCTTGCGCCTCGTCGCCGTCCCGACCTGGGGAACGCAGCGACAGCGTCCGAAAATAAGTAGTACAGGATAACCCAAGATCGCTTCAGAAGAAGGTGAAATTACACAAACACGCGCCCCTGGGGCATCCCGAGCAGTACTAAGAATTAATGCCATAATGAATGTATTAATTGCGACATGTGTCGGATCACCACAAAAGCCATGTCTGCAAAATGACTACGAGCCTTAAATGACGAAATTCCCATTTGTTGCACTTAATGTAACCCGTAACGAATGTTTTATTATTTATTTTTTGTTATCTCGCCGCCAGTAATTGTTAGATTATTGTGGCATCAAAATCACCGACAATGACTGGATGACGTGACAAGATAGAGAGAACAGGGGAAAATAAGCTAGAAGTTTTCTTCGTCAAACCTCCTAGTCATGATTCTTTTATTTTCGCAGAAAATGCGGTTATTGAAATTTAGTAAGTTTAAACTTTCATCTATACCGTGAGCATAACATATTCACGTTAATGCTGTCTCATGCTTGTAGTACATGAATGTGAACATATCGACACTTATATTATAGACTAAAGTAACATTTCATGAATGCATTTTCGGGCAGTCGGTCTTTGGGCAACCTCAGACAAGCAAACACATAATGCGTATACCAAAGCATGAAATAACACGCCGTGCATGCCCGTAATCACATTAGGATAGTAAGGATTGTACAATAGTGTCTGTTACGTGATAAACTGACTAAAACGTTTGTCCGGCAATCGAGCGACGTTGGTAGTACGGAAGCCTTTCCATCAAAGCGATGTGGTAGTCTGGAAAGGTATACAGCTGGCAGCCCAAATATCTTTTTGATGATCATGCCAATCGCACTTTCCTCTGGATATTTATATTTCTTTGATGGGCTTCATAGATCGACTTGGTTGTGTGATAGGATTTCATAGTTTAGGCTGTGATAAAGATCAGACTTTCTGGAAATGAGAACACAGGAGGAGAAGATTACGTCTGTGATCAAAGTCATGATAACAGAAAATGAGGGACACAGTAAACAACGAAGGCGTGGTAGCTTTATTCCCTGCAGTATGTAAATCATCCCTTTCCGGCGTGTGAGTGCACTTTATCTTGTTCAACCGTCTTTGTATACAGCTGCATGTATTTGATAATCTGGATTCATCCGTAATGTATACAGTGTGGACGAGCGGTTGACCTTGAAGGAATCACATCATTGGAATAAAGAAAAAGTGAATGTTTTTATCTTCATCGTGTTTGTCTTATCTCAAGCCTTGTGAAGTTGATGTAATTGATGAATTAATATCTCAATATTATTTTTAAGAACTTGATTATAAAAACTCGGGGTTGTTTCCTTAGCCTCATCGACTTATGTGAGGTGACCATAAAAAGCTTGTGTATTAATCCGCGGGATGAAAGAATGTCCACCGAGCGATGAACAAGCAGAAGCAGACGACGCTGTCAGGGTGCCTTGGGCTGTGCCAGGGGCTCGGCGAGAGGGGCTCGCGTGCCCTCCGCCGCCGCACCAACTCTACTCTGCACCTCCAGTTCCTTTGTCCGTGGCACTCGCCCTTGTCAACGCAAACACACGCGCTCTTGAGGTGGCGATGCGGACGGGAGACGTCTCGCAAGGGACCTGGAACTGATCTGGACAAAAAAAGGATGCTGCATCCGCCGCAGCAAAAAGAAGCTTCTGCCGATCACAGCACCTTCGGCAGTCTTACTGATATGCATATTTCACTGCTTCTGAGATAGCAGCCCCCGTGTAACACTGCTGTTTAGGACTTTAAAACTTCAGCAATAAATTCAAAGAAGCAGTGAAGCCCGCCATTTTGTAACTCGTGCACGTGAGCCGGGCGGCACGCGGGCTGTAATCAGCGCAGGGAAGCGCCCGGGGCCGCGCGTCCTCCACGTGGCGCTGTCACGACATCGCGCGTGTCGTGCCGCTCCTCCCGGCGCAGCATCACGCCCGGCGTGCCTCACGTGAGCGGTCCTGTTGCTGCGCTTGCAGGGGCGACGTCTCTTGCAGCCAGCACGAGGAAGGAACCGGGATTTTTTTATATTGTTTAATAAGAAAACCGTAGACTTCAATTTTCATTCATTCGCTGGCATGAAGAAGAGCTGTCAAGGCCAGCTGGTTGAGAAGCACCAGGCACGTTCAGATGGACAGCGGGCGGCAGTTGGCCCTCATCTTGAGCCGCAAAAAGAGGAGGGATAAGAAGGAGGGGGTGAAGCAAATCTAAACACTGATTAAATCAGAAAAAAGCGCCTGGGGCCGCGGAAGGGTGGAGTTCTCTACTGTCTCCGGCCGCCCAGCGCCCTCCGCGTCAAACACGCCCACCCCCAGCAATTGACCTTATTGGGCGAGTGGGCGGAGGC
>NC_061820.1:19835135-19837635 GCF_019202785.1 Penaeus chinensis | reverse complement strand
ATGGCCATATCTGCAAATAAGGCCCCAAAACCTTTTGATGGTGTGGAAACCAGCGTATAGGAATCTAACAGGTCTCTAACATACCAACAGACCGCAAGCTCACAATGCAAATAAATATCAGACTCGTTAAAACCTTCATGTGGTCCTGGACACTGACGCCTGAAATTCGTACAATATACAAACCGCTGAAATGTGGTTCTACCGTAGGATATTGCTCAGCCCTTACAGTAACCGAATGTCCAACGAGGAAATCCTCAGAAGAGTCGGACAGGGACACTAGAATTGCTAGAATTGATCCGAGTACGACAACTCATATTCCTTGGACATGCAATCCGTAAAGGCACATTAGAAACCTTTAGCCTAAGCGGTGAAATTGAAGACAAGCAAGCTCGAGGTAGACCGAGAAATACATTCCTTGACAATCTTAATATACAAACACTTCGATGACAGAGCTCGAAAACGTGAAACATTGCGCCAAGTAGTTCGTCAAACGCCGCATGGCGATGGCACAGAAAGAAGAAGAAAAAATATATGTATGTATGTATGTATATAACAATCCTCCCTATGAGTAGATAGGTAATGTCTATGAAGCTAGTCAGATCCTAGTTTTAGTGGGTCGCGTGCCATGGTTGCTTTATTCCATCTTTCATGTATGTATGTATATATATATATATATATATATATATATATATATATATATGCACACACACACACACACACACACATGTATACTGTATATATACACATATATATAATATACGTACACACACACACACACACACACACACACACACACACACACACACACACACACACACACACACACACACACACACACACATATGTATGTGTGTGTGTGTGTGTGTGTATGTGTGTGTGTGGGGGGGGGGGTGCGCCCGCGTGTGTAGACACATATGCAATAGCCATCTATATGCGTCAATATTTCTACATACATAAATTTCATAATATTGTTAATGTACACCGCTGTATTTAATTATCCTGGCGCATTATGATCAGAAAAACACTTGCGTTGTGTACCGTTAGGTGCCTAGAGCTGTTCATCCCTTCATGGATTTTTGTACAGAAAAGCTCCTGTTTACTTTGAGCAATACTGATTCTCGCGCAGGTGTTTTCTGTACTCCTGCAGAAGCCCTGGGAGGCGAGTGGCCGTCCCGAGCGATGGCCTTCTCTCCTCTCCTTCTCTCGAAAGACCCATAAGCGCTGGCCGTTCCTCAAGACAAAGGAAAAAACTTTATTGTAAATAAGCATCTCCTGACCAACGATCTCTGGCCCGTTAGGCGCTCGAAGACGAATTGTTTATTAAGGAAAGCCATAACTGGAGGGAAAATTCTTATAGAGTTTATCTACCTGGATCTCTTTGTAACAATGCTAAGACTTTTCATGACTGCTTTATATCCAATAAACACTTCTTATTATACAAAATATCGAATGAGGCTGCAGTATTTGCGAACTATCAGGCTAATCAAATAATAGACATTCGGTTCAAGTGTACGTTTATTTTGTATTTGTCTTGCTTGGTCGCCACAGATAAGAAGAAAAACAGACCTGGACATTCCCTTCGGAATATAGTCAGTTTAGATCTTTGTTTACAGTATAACGGAACGCAAGTATTAGAAATGCAAGTGAGAAAAGAGAAATTATAACTCTGTTCATGATTAAAGGCGACAGCGACATGATGATTTCATCTTGCCTCTATGCTTCTGTGTTTCGGCGTCCGCAGCGCTCTAAGACCCTTGCAAGTTAACAACACATCAAGTATAACTGACGTTGCACATTCTTGAGTCTTGGCCACACAAGCAAAGCAAACTGCTTGCCTTCCCCACTGCTACTGTTGGTGACATCGATAACATATAAATGCGTCTAGTCTCTCTCTCCGTGCGGCAAATAAGATGCCATGACTTATATTATTAGCAGTTTCCATTCTGTCTCAGCAAAAAAGGCTGTGGACGAAGAATTAGTGCTACGGAGTATCTGGCCGCCTAAATTTAGGAGGGTCCAAATTTATTGGTAGTGTTGCTGAACTCAGGTTAAGACCGTGGACAGGTGTGCTATGCGAAAGCGGTAGGTGAAATATCATTTTCCGGCATTTTATAGTTCTGAGGATCATTTGCGTGAAACAGTGAAGCAGTGCAGAGGCGCGCTGCCCTGCCCCAGAGCGCGTTCGTCGGCGTGCCCGGCCACCCCGGGCGCGTGGAGGTACAAGGAGGAAGGTTTGGGCAAGAGATGGGGCAGCAGCGTCTCCCTGCGCGCTTCCTCTACCCGCATAACGACGGCCTGCGGAGTCGCTGCCTCCTGATTGATAGATTCAATTCTGAGGAAAATAAACATATTCATTGATTACCAAAGCAAGATAAGCTAATGGATTCGAAGATATGTAAATAGAATCTATATTTTTTCTGATTTTAAATGAAGAAACTATTATCGAGGATATTAAGAACCTGAGAAGGCCGGGCCTGCGGGCATCTGGGTCAGTGCCCAG
>NC_061820.1:19817635-19822635 GCF_019202785.1 Penaeus chinensis | reverse complement strand
CCACTGCGAGGCAGCCTCTTGTTCAACGTGAATTGGATGAAACGTGTGTTGATCTAATCTTGACATATCTACGAATGAATCTTCGCTGGACACTATCTTTCATATGTTACCTGTCGCAGAGTCAGACAGATTGGGCAGCAAAATGATAATGAATGTTTCTTGGGCATCGCAGCCAATTCGAGGGAGCAATTATGAAATGCCGTTAGACTCAGCTCAGATCTCCTGCACCTTCCGTTGTGTTGTTTTCCTGCAAACTTCTTTCAAGCAACGCGATGAAGAGCGGATAAAAGGTTCATGTAATATTCTAATAATATAACAAAATTTTAAGCGGTCTCTTATATATTTACTTCTGGTAAGATATATATTTTGCTTAGAAAACGCAGTTTCACGACTCAGAATGTACTATTCGAAGCATTTAACATATTCAGGAGCATCTAATTTCGTGCAAGCTTATGCTATGCGTCCGAGAAAACAGCCTCCGCATCTCGGCAACTTCTTGACTTTTCATTTAGGCTCCGACGCAGAATACAGGGAGATTAGCTTACACAAACACCTGTCAGCGAGGCTTGGCGGAGCTCCTGGAACATCGGGTCATTGCATCCAGGAACCTTCACACTACATGCTGGACTTGGGTCGTAAATCATGTCCATCTGTATATAGTTAATGGAAGCTCCACCCACACATTCCTCCCTCTGCATCTCCGCCCCCAACCTGCCCAAGCACCGCTCGGTGTTTAAGTCAGCCGGACCATCCTTCGCCCCTGGGACTGTTAATTAATAAACAGTTAGTGACACCTTCATACTCAACAAACTGGCACTGCCCAAAGCAGGGTGAGTGACGTCACAGAGGCATGCTTTGTAGTATTTGACGGCACTCGACACTGCTGACTACAAGCAAGTGTGGAAGCCCCGGTGCATGGAGCTATTAGCTGTCAGCTGAGCCGAGCTCGCTTGCAAAATACTCGACAGCCGGACGGATTTAGTAATCTGTGAGACCTCTGTGGCTGTTATCCGTCTCCTTCTTGCATGTTAATGTTCAGGTACTTTATGGTTCCTCTTTTCTTGCTGTAACTGTTGTGTGCATTTACGACCTTGCCGAGTGTTCTCAGTCACCGTCTAACAGAAGAGCTGGAGGTCTTCCAAAGGTGTTCCAGGAAGCCTCTGCGGCTGACACGGGGACGGACATGAGCACCGCCTCCTGCGCCTCGCCCCAGCCACTTGCAGGAGAGCAGGAGGCGGAAGATCTCTATCACTTCCCCGGGGACGGCCAGCGAGAAAGATTCGCCTCTGCACTTTTGAACATAAAGTCAGAGTTAAAGATCTGTCCTATTACGTCTCTACTTAATGATTTTTGAGAGTATCTGGTTTCGAGCATCAAGGCACTTTAAATGCAACAGGTGCAAGAGATCCTCCTTAAAACATTTTCTTTCCCTGTGTTGATTTTTTTCGCGAAGCTGTGGCATAAAGTTTTTAAATACTAATTGCTAGACGACTTGTATTCTTTAATGAAATTTTGTAATAAATTTTCGTTTTTATGTACCTAAAGTAACCCAGGAGCACAGACTGGTGCTCGTCGCTGGAGGTGCTCTAAGAGACACCTGTTTTATGGGTAAAGTACGTGGCACCTAGGCCTCTTGGTCCGTCTTGACTTGACTTGCCTGCCTTGACCTTTCCGTACGCCCTGGCCTTCTCCGCATTCGCTCTTAGACAAACTTAATAAAGAATATAAGGATCTGAGTTACAGCCGACCCCAGGAGGTGTACAATACGCATGCGTCGCGTTGATCGATGAGCACCTGCGCGTGACTTATTTACAAGAAGAGCCTCAGACCGATTCGATTGGAGGGGGGAGGTCACTGACATGGCAGCCTCGCTTGCGTAAGTGATAGCTTTAATCTAGTTACTTTAAGGGCCTCTGTATTCAGATTAATTTGCAGTCTCCACGGCGTCTTCGGAAGATGCTTAATGAATACTAACGTGATTTATGATTTTCACTCAGCGGACGATTCTCCGCGAGGGGAATGTTTCATCGGTGACTTATGGAGCGGCGGCATGCAAGGCGGCGGAGTTCGGACCTGCCGCGCTCGCCTCGCGCCACTCTTCATTTTATCGACGATATTCAATTACGATGTTTGGAAACCGACTGACAATCCTCCAGTAATTCAAATTTCTTCATCAGGTTTTCTCTCACTTTGATGACATGAAGTTCAGCGAGCAAATCGGCTGAAATAGACTGACGACTCTCGGCAGTGCTCCTTCGTTCTCTCATATTGGTAGAGTGACGTTAGTAACGCTGCCCTCTTGTGCCTGTTACTTTTGCTGTTCCTTTCCCCCCTTGTTCTTCGTGATAATCTGCGTCCATTTTGTTTTCAGTTGTTTCTTCTAACATTACCTCCGTTCTTTATCATCACTATCATCGTTATCATAATGATCTACATCCCTGTTACTGTTGCTGTTGCTTTTATTGCTGTTTTTGATGTTGCTGTTGCTGCCCCCCCCCCCCCACACACACACTGTGATACACCCGGGGAGAGAGGCCCCAGGCCCGCGGAGGAGGGATTCGAGTCAGGATCTATTTTCGTTCTTGAGCGAAAAGTTAACATACGCACACACACACACACACACACACACACACACACACACACACACACACACACACACACACGCACGCACGCACGCACGCACGCACATTTTATGCTTAAGATTAATTTGATTATAATATCATTGTCATTATCAGCCCTACTTTCATTATCCTAATTACAGTCCACAAAATCATTATTTTCATCATCATTACCGTCTACACACTACACACTCTCTTTACATGTATCATTAGTTTCTTTCTAAAGGGAAGTGACAATTGTTTATGCATTCCTCAACACACAATAGAGAAAATATTTGTTTAAGTACACATATGCTGTACACATGCATTGTTTACAAATAAGTATTTTGTACACACTCTTTTAACTTTTATACATGTACTGTATATGCATCGGGGCATCATAAATTCAAGAACCAAGAGCCTAGTATTTGTTACATGGCCCTAATGACTACTTACATGCTATCATTACGATGGCAGTAACTAACAATAGTCTCATACTTCAGCGGTGGGCGTCGGGCTCGCCAGCCTCATTGCCTTGCAGACAGGGTGACGCCGACGAGGGCCTCGCCTCTTCGTCAGGCTGCTCGTCCTGCACGCCGCCTTTGGCGTGCTTTCGGCGGCCCGGGGAAGTTGGTTGGCGGTCACTTCTTCCACCGCTGCTGAATAGCTGAATTTTCAAATGTCATTGTTAACGACGTGTAATGAATGGCATAAACAATGTTGCTAAACCTTTTGGCAGTGCAATGCCCCATTCGACTAATCCAACGAGTAGTTTCCATATGATGAACATTTGCTATCATCTACAACAGTAACAATATGTATAATGTATAATACAGTTCTAACTGTAGCAATAGGAAAAGAGGAGTGGAATGCTAATAGTTGATGATAATGAGGATGACCATACTGACAGCAGAAAAATCAACAACTACAACAGCAAAAATAGTGATGATGATAATAAAAGAACAATAATGATACTGCTACAACAACTACAACTACTACAAACCAGTAATAATGATGATACTAATAATGACAATGATCATGATAGTAATAATAATAATAATGATAATAACAATAATAGTAATAATGATAACAATAACAATACTAACGATGATAATGAGAACAACCATAATAATATTGGTGGTAATAATGATAAAAACAATTACAATTATAACAATAATGATAACAATGATAATATTAATGATAATAATAATAGTATTAGTAATAATAATAATAATAATGATGACAATAATAGCAATGATAATAATAATAATAATAGTATTAGTAATAATAATAATAATAATAATAATCAATATAATGATAAAAATACCAATAAAATAATGATTATAATGATAGTAATAACAATAATAGTAATAATAATAATGAGAGTAAGTACATTAATGTTTATGATAATAGTGATGATAATACCAATAATAATAGTAATAATGATAATAAAAAATAATAATAACAATAATGATAATAATGATAATAATAATGATAATAATAATTATAATAATAATAATGATCATAATAATGATAATAATAGTAATAATAATAATAATGATAATAACAATAATAATAATAATGATAATGATAATGATGATCATGGCAATAATTATATTAATAACAAAAATGAGAATAACAGTAAAAACAATAATACTGATAAAATAATAATAATAATAATAATAATATTAATAATAATAACGATAATGATAATAATAATAATAATAAAGCTCTGTTTCTTTGTCTCTATGCATTGTAAATATCAAACATTTTTTCATCTATTTATTTTTCTTGCTATAGTTTCTATTTTTTTTTATAATTGTTATTATTGAACCATTTCCATGTACTGAAAAATACTTACCACGAAATATTGCACTGACAGGATCAAAAAGATAATGACGTCATCACATTTAGCCAATCAGAAGTGAGATATAACTAGATACATAATTATTTGTGTCCTTTATTGGATATTGTTATAATCATCAGAATCTAAATAACAATTCCCTCTTTAATTTATAACAACGAAGAATTCCTTCGTTAATACCTCTTTGGAAAACTGCGGCAAATAATGAAGTTGCAGACGAGCGATATGCCTATAACCATATCTAAAACCACTTCCCTTGATTAGCCGTGAATACAGAGAGTAGGAAAATTCGTGTTTCCATCGCAAGGCTCAGCCCTGAACAGTAGCAGCAAACTGACATGATAATGGTTGCTCTTCTCGCATAGCCTGGAGTGATGCAGCATATTATGGTCCCGCTGAGACCTACACGCTTCCCCAGCTTCGCCAAAGGGGATCAGATTCCTCGATACTTCTCCTAGAACTCCAAAAACCTGTAGTATCTAGGGAATCTAGGAACGACTTACACGTCGGCCCTTCTCCTCGCGAGCCGGACCTCCAGA
>NC_061820.1:19728053-19753053 GCF_019202785.1 Penaeus chinensis | reverse complement strand
GTTTGTCTGTCTCTCTTCACACCTGCCTTTACCTGTTTGTTTGTCTGTCTCTCTTCACACCTGCCTTTACCTATTTGTTTGTCTGTCTCTCTGCACACCTTCCTTTACCTGTTTGTTTGTCTCTCCCTCTCTCCACCTGCCTTTACTTGTTTGTTTGTCTGTCTCTCTGTCTGTTTGCCTGTAACTTGGCAGCCTCATTCTTTCTGCTTGACTGTTTTTTGTATGTCCGCCTGTCTTTCTGTCCCCAAGTCTGCCTGCATACCTCTCTGCTTGTTCTTCTGTCTGCCTGCGTGTCAGTCTGTCTCCCTGCCTTTTTATCTTTGCTTGTCAGTCCCCAAACTGTCTGTCTGTCACTTTGCAAGTCTGCCTGGTTGTCTGTCGTACTTCTTTTCTCTGTCAATGCCCATCTATTGGTTTGTTTTCTCTCTCCTTGGTAATCTGCTTTCTCGTCGTCTGTATCATGTCTGTAACTTTGTCTTTATATTTCTAATGCCATTGCGTTTTTCTGCCTCTCTATTTGCTCAATCTACCTCTCTGTCAACTGAGTTGTTTTTCTGTTTACCTAGAGTTTTGTATACCTTTGTATTTCTGCTTGTAAATGCGTATATAAGTAAGCATTGTTAGACACTTTGTCCTCCGCAGACTACATGCCTGCAGAGTGTGAGAGTGCGTGTGTTTGAGTATACTTGTATGTTTAGACGCTTCTGTTTACCATACACTACCGGCTCATTCGAAACGCGTCATCAGCTTCGGCAGGAATCAGCTGCCCGGCCCCGGAAACCCGTCGTCCCAGGCGGCCTGATCCGAGCACTGCGGCAGGACAGTTGCTGTGTCTGTCTGTCGAAGAGAGGGCGTCCGGATCCGCCAGCGCACTCAGGATCATCAGCGTATAAAATGGGGAGTTGGGATCACTTGCGGTGAAACGAACTTCTCGAGACGGCGGTGATGTAGTGGACCTAATGAGCATGCGAACGCGCGAACCCAGTGATCAGGGGATGATGTAGCGGCTCAATAATCAGAGAAGATGTAAAGTAGCGAAGAATTAGGTGTTGAGGCCGAGTCCCCAGCAGCCATCTGGCGGTCGCCGTGCCTTCCTTTGTGAGTCTGATGCCCAGCACTTTGTATGCTCGCGAGGCTTCTCATCTCAACACTAATTTATATATCCGGTCTCATCAGATGTTAGGGGGTTCATTGCTTCGACCAAGACATCCACCAGCATCCTGTATTATTTGTGTAACAAACTACGGAAATACACGCTACTAGAGAAGTCTGTATCCATGAATAAATGTTTCGTAATTCACTTCGGTGAGAATCCGGGAAGGTGCGTGTCGCTTGCAGCGTGCGTACTGCCATCCTGCTTCCGGTGCGACGAAAGATATAGTGTCGAGGCGCGCGAGGAATCTCCATCTGGACGTTTTTCCTTCTAGACATACACAAGCCAAATGGGTAAATGTGTGAAAGCCCCTTTTGAGAGAAATGATTCTTCACTAATGATTGCCTCAACATCTTTGGCCAGTATTAATGTTAATTGCCCTCCCACGCCCGGTGAGCCAATCGAAGCAACGATGGGCGGATGCAGAGCCACAGAGCACCTGGACTCATCTCAAGCAAAATGTCAATCATGACAATCATAACATAATTCTTACATATGATATACGCCAAAGCTAGAATTAATCAGTGTATATGCACATGCACTGGACACACACACACATATGTGTGTGTGAGTGTGAATGCGTGTGTGTGTGTATAAATATATATGTGTGCGTGTGTGTGTGTGTGTGTGTGTGTGTATATATATATATATATATATATATATATATATATATATATATATATACATATATACATATATATACATATATATACATATAAACATATATGTATATATATATATGCACGTATATGTATATATATGCACGTATATGTGTGTGTATATATATATATATATATATATATATATATATGTATATATATACATATATACATATATACATATACATATATGTGTGTGTGTGTGCGATGCAGTATATGACATATTTGAATTTATATAAAATCCGAGCGACTCTCCTGAGCAGAGCGCTCTTCAGGGCGATGGGATTACTGGCCAATTGGCAACGGCGCCCGAAGTGCTTTGTGCCGCCGTTGATTGAGTGCGGATTGCACCTTCGCCGCCGATCCTCCGGCCGGCGGGCCTCCCTCTCCCTCACTTCCTCGCTCGCCCCTGTCGCCTCTACCTCATCGCTCGTTCTCTTGCCTTACCCTGTTCCCTTCCTCTCCCTTAGCCCCCACCCGTCCTTCCTCCCCGCCCTCCCCGCCCACCGCACCTGAGCAAGTAGCAAGGGTGGAGGGCACTGGTGGGCGGAGAAATTAGTATTCCTGGTGGCGACGGCGGCGGGGCTACAGCTGGGAAGCGGCTGCGCCATGACCGGTTTGGAGCCAGCGCCTCGCCGCTCGCCCATTGTTTCCCTCATCTTAAAGTCAAACAATCGCACAAATTGTCGACCATTAAATGGCTCACACTTCCCGTGCGGCCGTGAAGCTGCGGTTGGCACGCCGCTTGCGGATGGGACATCAATCACACACAATGCGATGCCACCAGGATGCCCAGGCGTCAAGGGAGAATTGATTGAACATCTCTCTCCCCTCTCTTTTCCCGCATCCCACCTCACTCGTCCTCATCATCAATACTCTCTCTCTCTCTCTCTCTCTCACCTCATACGCTCCAAAAATCCTCTCCTCGCCTCCCCTTCCTCCTCTCTCCGTCTCAGCCTCTCTCCTCTCCTCCTCATCATCTCGTTCTCTCTCTCTCCCCTCTCTTTGGGGGGGGTGGTTGGTCTCTGTGCTCGTGATCTTCTTTCTCTCCCTCCTCTCTCCTCTCCCTCACCACCCTCTCTCTCTCTCTCTCATCTCGTCTTCTCTCTCCTCCCGCCACCTCATCTCAGTTATCTCACCTCTCTCCTCTCCATACTACCATCTCCTCTCATCTCTCTCTCCGACACCTTCCGCTCCTATCCGCCTTCTCTCACAATACCTCCCCTCGTTCTTAGTCTCTCTCTCTCACTCCTTCCTTTCCTCTCTCTCATCTCTCTTCTACACCCCAGCACCCTTCATCTCTCCTCCTGTCTCCTCCTCCACGACTCTCTCTCTCACTCCCTCTCGTCCATCTCGTCTTCCTCTCTCACTCGCTCCATACACTCGTCAGCACTCCTCTCACAGCACCTCACCACCTTCCCCCACACCACATCCAACTCCTCTCTCAAACTACTATTTCCCCCTCACCGTCCTCTCCATCACTCCCTCCCCCCCCCCCTCCTCTCTCCGCCTCCTAGTAAACGAGTCTCGCTTCAGTCCCCTATCCTCCCCACAGCTCATATTTCTCCTTCATACTCCTCCTCTCCTCCACCCTCCACTTCTCCTGATCTCGTCTCATTCCGACTTCTCCTCTAGTCTCTCTCTCATCCCGTCCTAAAACTCCCACCCCCTCCTATCCACTCTCCCCAATCAATCACCCATCCAATCGCCTCACTCCACTCTCGCCCTCTGTCTTCCAACTCTCAGCCTCCCTCCTCTCCTTCAACTTCTCCCTCTCGTTCTTCATCACTTCTCTCCTCTCTCTATCTCCATCTCTCTCTCTCTCCATACCTCATACTCACTCTCTCTCTCCTCACTACTCTCTCACTCATCTTCCCTCTCCTCCCCTCTATCTCGTCCTCCTTCCTCCTCACTCTCATCCTTTCCTTCTCCTCTCTCCCTCCTCTCCCTCTCCTCTCCTCTTCTCTCTCCTCCTCTCTCTCCTCCCCTTTCCCACCCCCGTCTCCGCTTTCCTCTCTCTCCTCTCTGCCTCTCTCACCCCTCCTCTTCTCGTCACTCACTCTCATCTCCTCTCTCTCTCTCTCTCTCCTCCATCTCCTCACACTCACTACCTCATCGTTCTCCCTCTCGTCCTACCCGTCCTTCTCTCCCCTCCTCGGACAGCTCTCGAACCATCTGGTTACATCTCCTCGTCATTAATCCTCGACCCCCCGTACCCTCCCTCTCAACTCACTCCTCTCTCATCTCGGACACTCTCTTCAGTCATCCTCTCACCCCTCCTCCTCAAACTCTTTCCTCGCCTCTCTCTCTCCTCCTCGTCCAGCTTTCCCCCCCTCTCAGTCTTGTCTCTCCATCCTCCTCTCCCGTCTCGTCCATCGATCACGTCATCCATCTAATCTCCAGTCATCTCATCTCGATCTCTCTCTCTCTCTCTCTTCTCCTCATATGTCGCTCTCTCTCTCGCATATGTATATATATATCTATATATAAATATATATATATATCATATATAATATAATAATTCATATATATTATATATATATAATGTACTCAGACACTAGCTTACTTAGTTCTCTCTCTCCCCTCCGTCTTCTCTCTCCTCCACTCACGCACCTGTCCCCCCCGTCTTAACTAATCCATCCCTCATCTCTACCATCGACAACTCTCTCTCCGATCTCTCTAACCATCTCCTCCTTTTCTCCTCTCTCCTCTCCTCATCACATCACCACTCTCACTCTCTCATCTCACTCCCTCTCTAATGTATATATAATGATATATATATATAAAATATAAATATATATATAGATTCATTTATATAAGTAAGTATTCATATAGATATAACATTATATATCAATAAATATAATAGATCTCTATAATTATTTTATATAAATATAAAATGTGTGTGAGTGAGAAGGAAAGTATGTATATAATAACAAATAAAACGCAAAATATATATATATAAATAACAAAGTTCAAATAATACATATAAATGTATATATATTCCAAAACAAAACAAAATAATCGTCACAAGACACACACTGATTGTGAGAGATGAGTGATAGATGAGAGAGAGATATATATATAGATATAGAAAGACACACATATCCCTCACTCACACACCACACTCACGCGACGACACACACACCAATTCACACTCAACCCACGACACGTAACAAGACCCACTCAGCATACACTCAGCACACACACACACACACACACACACCACACTCAGACCCAGAACCCAGAACACATACCACATGACACATCACATACACATACACATACACCTGATACACTAGACCATCAGAACACATACACCCACCCCTACACACACTCTCCCACACACACCCCTACCCCCCCCCACACACCCACCCACACAACACACACACACACAAAGCACCACAACGACACACACACACACACACCCCCTCACCCACCAGAGCGTATAATATACAAACCCACTGACACGCCGACCCACCACACTCCCCCCCACACCCCACCCACCCCCCGCCCCCGCCCACCCCATAACACCCCACCCCCCCCCCCACCACACACACACACCACAACACACAAACACCCACACATCACACACACACCACCCACCCCCCCCACCAATCCCTCGCCCCGCCACTAACCCAGCTCGCTCAAGCCCAAACCTAAACAAACCTCATCACCACAAACGCCACAAACCTGATCAGTTCGAAACCACCCCGCAAACGCATCCACCCAAGAACACCCCATGACAGCTCCCCGTTTTCCACCCAACCATGCCGTATGATGAACCACTCCGGCGTCATAAACACGTATTCATGACGCTGGGGTAAAAGAAAAACACATCAGAGGACGATACGGCAGGCAATTGCGCCTGCCATCCCGGGACACTCCATGGATCCGAACCTGCGCCGCGGCTCGCACCACTTGGCGGAGCCCATTTTTTTTACACCAAACAAAAGCGCTATACATCTAAAGGTCTAACGTTACGCAACTTCGACCAGTGATGTTTGTACCGTCTAATTCATATAAATATCTTGCAAGCTGCTTATAATATTCCAATCCCCACCCCCCCATAAGATAGCCTTTTACATCATCGATTCCACAGATATTTTATTTCTACACAGAAACACATTTTAAAAAAAAAAGCACACACACACACACACACGACACACACGATCACAAGCACACACATTCAACACACACACACACAAACACAACAAAATAAGAAAAAGAAACACCCACACAAGAACGCGCGCGTGCGTGCAAGTGAGGTGTGTGTGGTGTGTGTGAGTGTGTGATGTGTGGTTTTGCAAAACGTTACTCTTCATACCAGTGTCTTATCTTTCAACCTGTTCCTAAATTGATGCTTGCAAGACTAATCATTGCAAACTCCCTCATTAGGTAACAACTAAATGATATAATCTTGGAAACTGCACCAAGGGAGGGCTAATCCTTTTTGTGGCCGAAATATCATAAAGTTTTTCGAAGTCAGAATAGTTTTATCATTATAACTGTTCTAAAAATATCAAAAATCTCTCTTAAAAATCTCTCCATTTTATAACTAAACTATTCACTTCCTATTGGCGATCCGACATCATGACTAGCTTGATGCATCACTAGCATGCTTCGTGGAGATCCTCTGCCCCGGCGGCGACCGCGCGCGGGGCCATCCGCTTCCCGCAACACATTTCGAGACATTATCAATTACGCTTTGACCCCCTCGCTGCGATCATGAACTTGTCAGCAAAGAGCATCGCCGGGACCTAAGAGCGATTGCGAGCAGCTCACACATTCAGCGAGCCGATATTGGTGGCCTTGAGCGGCTCCCGGGCGGCCGCCAGATGACACTGGTCCTGCCGCCGCTGCCACGCGGTGACAAGTTTTTCGCTCGCATTGTTCTCACCCCCCCCACACACTCACCCCCCCCCCCCCCCCCCGCCCCCCCACCGCCCAAGACACCCGTACCACCGAACCCGAATCCCCCTTGTCTGTGTGCGTGAATGGGCGGTCGTGCAGGCGAGTGTGTGAATGAAGTGTCTTACACGACAACAACCCTTGGCTTGTAAAAACAAGTTGCAGGTAATCTAAGATATAGAATTTATAACCACACGGGGAAGATAATGTAAGCTTACAACTCTCTCACTCTCTCTCTTCTCTCTTTCTCCCTTTCCCCTCTCCCACCTCCACATACCTCTTTTCTCACTTCTACCCTACCCTCTCTCTCCCCTTCCTTTCCCTTCTTCCAAATCCCCTACTTTCCCCTTTCACCCCTACCTCTTTCCTCCCTTTCCCCCACTTTCCCTTTGACCCTTTCTTTTCTTCTTTGTGCCCTCCTTCCTCCCCCTTCGTTCTTTTCTTCCCTTCTTTCCTCTCTCCCTTTCTTCCCTCCCCCCTCCCTTTCATTCCCCCCTCTCTTTTCCTCTTCTTCTAACTTCCTCTCCCTTCTTCCTTCTCTTTCCTCTCCCTTTCCCCCTCCCTTTCACTATTTCTTTCCCCCTCCACCCCCCTCCTCACCCCTCCCTTCACCCTTTCGTCCTTTCTTCTCATTCCTTTCTTCCTTCCCTTTCTTCCCCTCCCCCTTTCCCTCCCGCATCTTCTCTACATTCTTTTTCTCTTCCGTCTTCTTCCTCCCCCCTTCCTTTCCTTCTCTTTCTTCCTCTATTCTACTCTTTCCCCTCTCTCTCTCACTCTCTCTCCCTACCCATCCTCAGTCCGTCTCTCTCTCATCTCTACTCACTCTCTCGCTCAATCTCTCCCCCGCCGAAAAAATCTCTCTCCCCCCTTCTCCCCACTCTCTCCTCACTCATCCGCCACTCGTCTCCTCTCTCTCTCTCTTCCATCATCTCTCTCTCTCTCTCTCTACGTCACCTCTATCTCCCTCTTTCCTCTATCCTCCTCTCTCTCTTTCTCACCTCTATCCTCTCTCTTCTTCGCATCTCTCTCTCTCATCCATCATCTCCTCTCTCTCCCAGTCCCCCTCCCCTCCCTCATCCTCCCCATCAGCAAACCCCTCTAATGCTCACTCGATTCACCATCCTCACGATCTCTCTCTCAACCACTCCCCCTCCTCTCTCCAGGTCAATCTAACAAGATCTCTCTCTCGTCTCTCTCATCTCTCTCTCTCTATATCTCTCTCTTCTCTCCTCTCCTTTCTCCTTCCTTCTCTCTATCTCTCTCTCTTTCACTCCATTTCTTTCTCTCTCTAACTATCTCTCTCTCTTTCCCCTCCTTCTTCTCTCTATCTCTCTCGTCTTACTCTCCTCTCTCTTCCCCTCTCTCCGTCGACTCCCCACACTCTCTCTCCACACTCTCTCTCTCAACAATCTCACTATCTCTCCTCCTCTCTCTCATCTGGTCATCTTTCTTCTTCTCCTTTTCTCTCATCTCTCTCTCTTTCCTTTCCCCTCCTTCTCCTTCTCCCTCTCTCCGGTGGGTGGGGGGGGGGGGCGGTACTAGGGTTAGTCAAACTTCAACCTCCCAATCTTTAATTGGTGGGTCGTGTGTCTATATTTCCACTTCACTTATCTTCACCTTCTCCTCCCTATTCCCCCCTCCTCTCCCCTCTCCCTCTCACTTTTCTTTTCCCTCTCTCTCCTTCATCTCTCTCGTACTCTCCAGCAGTCCCTCTCTCTCACCTCCAAACCACTCGGCACTCGCTCTCCCCTCTCTCTCTCTCTATCTCCCAAACTCATCTCGCTCTCCTCCCCTCTCTTTCTCTTCTTCCTCCATCTCTTCTCTCGCCTCTCTTATCCTCCTTCTCCTTCCATCTCTCTCTCTTTTTTCTTTTTTCCCCCTCCTCACCCCTCTTCATCCTTCCTTTTCCTGTTTCCTCCTCTTCCCCCCCACCTCGACTTTTCACTCTCTCCTCTCTCTCTCTCTCTCTCTCCTCTCTCTTTCCTCCTTCTCTTACTCTCTTCCCACTCTTTCTTCTCCCTTCTTCTCTCGTCTTCTCACGTCTCGCATCCTTCTCCTCTCTCTCTCTCTGCTATCCATCGGACCGCTCTCTCTCTCTCTCTCCATATCTCCAACATCCTCTTCGTCTTTCCTCGTTTCTCTCCTCTCATCTTTCGCCTCTCTCTCCCCGCACCCACGCGTCCCCAATCCTCCATCGACACTCAACCAACCTCTCCCATCCCTCATCTCTCACCTCCTCGTCTCCTCTCACACCTCTCTTTCTTTCCTCTTTCCTCTCCTTCTCTTCTCTCTCCATCCACTCTCTCACTTACACTCACTCCTCTCTCTTTCCCTTCTCTTTCTCTCTCTCTTTCTCTCCTCACTCTAATTCCTCTCCTCCTCTCCTCTCCCAAAACACTCCCTCTCCTCTTTCACTCTCTCTCTCCTCCCTCGTCTCATCACTCCAACTCTCAGCTCTATCCCATCAAATCAACCAAAGCCTAAACTCTCACACCATACCATCGATCCTCTCTCCAAACTCCTCTCACCCCAACTCCCATGTCCCCACACACACCCTCATCACCTCCAACAAACCTCAGGTCCTCAAATCTCTCCCAACAACTCCACCCATCTCCTTACCTCAATCTCACGTCCTCACTCTCACGGACTCATCTTCCCAATCTTTCTCCCTCCTCCACTCTCTCTAATCTCTCTCGATCACTCTTTCTTTCTTTCTCTCTCTCTCTTTCCTCATCTCTCCGCTCTCTCTCAACTCTCCCCCTCCACTCATCTAACCCCACGTCTCCACTGTCCATCATCTAGCTCTCGTCTCCTATATTATACTCAGATCTCTCTCTCATCTCACTCGTCAATCTCTCTACATCCTCTCTCACTCCGGCTCTCTCTCCTCCGCGTCGTCTCTCGCTCTCCTCTCTCTCCTCCCGTCTCTCATCATCTTCTTTTCTCTTGTTCTCTTTATCTCTCCTCCTCTTCTTAATTTTCATCTTTTCCCCCGTTCCTTTTCACATCTTTCCTCTCAAGACTATATTACTCGTCTTTACATTTCAGTCCTCCTTACCTTTTCTCAACTCTCTCTCTTATTTTCTTATCATCCCCATCTCTTCTCTCCATCGATCACATCTCTCTTCTCTCATTCACCATCTCACCCCCCCACTCTTCCTCTCTTCCCTTCATCCCCCGGCCCCTCCCTCCCTCCCCAAAACTCCCTCTCCCCTCCCTCGCTTCCCCAAACCTCTCTTCTCCCTCTCTCTCTCCTCTCTCTCTCTCAATCCTCCCTTTTCTTTCTCCCCCTCCTCTCCCCCCCCCTCCCTCTTCTTTCCTCTCTCTCATTCTTCCTCTTCTCATCTCTCTTTTCCTCCCCTCCTCCTCTTCTCTCTCTCCTTCATCTCTCCTCCCCCCCTCACCTCTCTCTCTCACCCAAACTCCCCCCTCTCATCTCTCTCCCCACTCGCCCTTCTCCCCCCATCTTCTCACCTCTCCCCTCCCCTTTTCCCGGTCCTCTCTCTCTCCTCTCTCTCTCTCCTCTTCTCTCTTTAAAATTCTCTCTCTTTCTCCTTCTCTTCTCTCCTCTCCTCTTTCCCCTCTCTCTATCTATCTCTCTCTCTATCTCCCAAACTTTTTCTCTTTTTCTCTCTCCTCCCCTCCAACCGTCCTCCCTCTTTCCTCCTTTCTCTCTCTCCCTCCCTCCCTCTCCTCTTCCACCCCCCCTTCACCCCTTTCCCTCTCTCCCCCCCCCCTTTCCCCCCTCTCCTCTACATCTCACTCATCCCCCCTCCTCCACCTCTCCTCTCTCTCCTCCTCTCCCCTCTCTCCCTCTTTTCCCTCTCTCTCCAACTCCCTCTTCTCCCTCCCTCTCTCTCCCTCTCTCCTTCTCCCCCTCTCTTCTCTCATCTTCCCCTCATTCCTTCCTCTCATCTCCCTCCCTCTCCTCCCCCTCTCTCTCTCTCTCTCAACTCTTTCCTTTCTTCTTACTTTCTCTCCTCTCTCTTTCCTCCTTCTCATTCCTCTCTCTCTCTCTCTCTATTTTTTCTTCCTTCCTCCTTTCTTCTCCTACACCCCTCCCCAAAATCTCTCATTTTTCTTCCTCCCCTTAACTCTTTCTCCCTCCTCTCCCACCCTCTTATCTTTTTTCTCCCCGCTCTCTTCTAACACTCCCTCCCCCCTTTTACCCCCTTTCTCTCTCTCTTTCTCTCCCCTTCTCCTCTCTCTCTCTCCTTTCTCCTTTTTTCTCCTACCTCTCTCACCCTCTTTCTCCATTTCACTCTTCACTCTCTCCTCTCTCTCCACTCTCTCTCCCCCACCTCCCCTTCTCCTCTTTCTCTCCCCCTCTCCCTCCACTCTATCTCTCCTCATCTCTCTCTCTCTCTCCTCTTTCTTCTTCAACTCTCTCTCCTCTCTCCCTCTTTCCTTTCTCCTCCTCTCCCCTCTCCCCTCCTCATCCTCCTACCTCCTCCTTCCCTCCTCCCTCTCGTCTCCTCCTCGCCTCCTCTCTCATTTTCTCTCTCTCTTTCCCCCCTTTCTTTTTCCCTCTCTCTCTTTCTCTCTCCTCCCTTCTTCCTCTCCTCCCTCTCTTCTCCTCTCCTCTCCCTCTCTCCCTCCCCCCCCCCAAACTTCTCTCCCCTCCCCTCTCACTCACTCCTCCCCCAAATCTCTCTTCCTCTCTCCTCTCCCCTCTCTTCTCCTCTCTCTTCTCTCCCCCTCTCCCTCCCTCTCTCCCTCTCCCCTCCCTCTCTTTCACTCTCAAATCTCTCACCCCTCTTCTCTCTCTCCCCTCTCCCCCTCCCTCCTCTAAACTCCCTCGTCTCTCTCTTTCCCCCTCACCTCTCCTCCTCATCTCCCCTCCTCCTCCCTCACTCTCTCCTCTTCTCCCTCTCTCTCTCTCTTTCTCCCCTCTCTATCTCTTCTTTCTCTCTCTCTCTTTCTCTTTCTCTTCTCTTTCTCCCTCCCTTCTCTCCTCCTCTCCTCTCTCTTTCCTCTCCCTTTCCTCCCTCTCTCTCTCTCTCTTTCCCTTCCATCCTTCCTTCCCCTTTCCTCCTTCACCCTCTCTCCTCTCTCATCTCCCTCTCACAACATCTCCAATCGCCCTCCCTCCACCGTAAAACTCTCTCCCTCACTCTCTTCTCAATACTCCTCTCACCTCAGTCTCCTCCCACTCTCTCTCCGTCACTCTTCTCGCCTCTCTCTCTCTCATTCTCTCTATCTCTCTCTCTCTCTCTCACTCATTTTTCTTTCTCTTACTCTTCACTCTTCTTTCTCCTTTCCCTCTTCTTTCTCTCTCTCTCTCTCTCTCTCTCAACCTATTCTCCTCCTCAACACTCCGAGCCACCCTTCCACACTACTCCACTCCTCATCTCTCACTCTCTCTCTCTCAACTCTCATAACCTCACACAAATCCCCTCCCTCTCACCTACCTCTCTCAACAGCTCACTCATCTCCCTTCTTCTCTCTCTCTCCCTTCCCCTCATTTTCTCCTCTCTCTCTCTGTCTTTCTCTCCTCTCTCTCTCATCTCAAGCTCTCTTTCTTTCCTCCTTCTCCTCATCTCTCTCTCTCGCTCTGTCTTCCTCCCTTTCTTCTCCTCTTCCTCTCTCTCACACACACTCTCTCACGTCACTCACCTCTCTTTCTTCTCCATGCTCTCTCCGTCTTCTCACTCTCTCGTCCTACTCTCATCCCCACTCCTCTCCTCTCTCACTCTCTCTTTCAGCCCGCTTTTTTCTAATACTTTACTCTCTCTTCCTCTCCCTCATCTCGATCGTCCTTCAATCTCACTCTCTCTCTCATCCGTCTCGCTCACCCTTCCCTATCTCAATCTCTATCCCACTCAATCTCTTCTCCTCTTCCCTTCTCCTTCTCCTTCTCTTTCTCCCCTCTTTCCACCCCACCCCTCCTTCTCTCACTCTAATTCTCCTCTGTCTATCTTTCTCTCATCTCCCCATATTCTTCTGCTTTCTTTCCCTTTCTCTTTTTTTCCTCTCTCTTCTTTTCCTTCTCTTTTTCTCTCTCCATCTAAACTTTCTCTCCTCTCCTCTTCTCTCTCTCTCTCTCAATCGTCCTCTCATCCCATGTCTCCCGTCACCCCCGAGTCCCATACCACACCGGCTCCCTCACTTCTCCCCCCCCATCATCCGTCTCTCCACCTCACACCCAACGCCACCTACATATAGCCTCACGTCATACTCCTCCTATCCCCCTCAAAAACCCCGTCCTCAAACTCTACGCCGTCCGACTTTTCCCGTCTCTCTCTCATCTCTCTCTCTCTCCAACTTTCTTCCTTCTGCCGTCTTTCCCTCTATTTCCTCCTCTCTTTCTCTCTCCTCTTTCCATCCTTCTCATCTTCCCCCCTCTCTCTCTCTCGGTGCGGGACAATATTGGCGATGGAATACTACCTTCTCTCTCACTCGATCCATCTCTCATCGCCCGCGACCAACGTCAACATCCCCCCAACACACTACCTCACTCGACCTCCCTCATCTCATCACCTCTTCTCATCTCTCTAATCTTCATTCCTTTCTTTCCCCCTCCACCTCATCCTCTCTCTCTCTCCTCTCTCTCTCTCTTTCTCTCTCCTCTCCTTCTACTCTTTCCTATTCTCTCTCTCTCGTCCCCTCTCTCCTCACTTCACGCTCTCTCTCAAGTCACTCTCTTGCTCCTCTCTCTCTCTTTCCCCTGTCCTCCTCGATTCTCGTCGTCTCATCTTTTTCTTTTCTCGTATCTCTCTCTCTTTCCTCCGCTCTCTCTTTCTCTCCTCATCTCTCGTCTCGTCTCCCAACCACTCCTCTCCTGTCTCTCATCCTCATCTCTCTCATCTCTCGTGGACTCCCCCGATTCTCACACATCACCTCTCCATCATCCCACTCATCCTGTCTCATACTCTCTCTCTTCCTCATCATCACTCCATCTCAACCCGTCTCCACTCCTCTTTCTCCTCTCCTCCTTCTCCCCTTCCCCATTCCCCGCCTCTCTTCTCTCTCCTCACCATCATCAGCTCTCTCCTCTCTCTCTCTCCTCTCTTTCTCTCTCATAAATATCTCTCTTTTTCTCCTTCTTCTCTTCTATCTCTCTTCTCTTTTTTTCCCCTTCTTCTTCCCCCCCTTCCCCCCCCCTCCTCTCTTTCTCTCTCTCGTCTCTCATCTCTCCTCTTCTCTCGACAAGAGCACTCTTTTGTCTCTTCTCCTTCTCACTCTCTCTCTCTCTTTCCCCTCCTTCTCCTTCTCCTCTCTCTAGTCTTTCTCCTTCTCTCGTCTCTCTCACCTCTCATCCCTCCCACTCATCTCATCCACTCGTACGATCTCTCTCCTCTCTCTCCTTCTTTCTCACTCTCGCTCTCTCTCTTCCTCTCGTGCCAGTCTCCTCCACTCTACTCGTTCTCTCTCTCTCATCCTCCATCTCACGTCAACACATAAACCAGCTCCTCCTCTACTCATCCCACTCTCTTCTCTCTCTCGTCCTTCTCTCGCTCTCACTCTCTCATCACTTTCACCTCCTCCTTCTCTTTCTCTCTCTCCTTTTCCTTCTTCCTTCCTCCCTTCTTCTATCTTCTCTCTCTCTGCCCTCTCCCTCTCTCTCCATCACTCCATCCATCCATCTCACTCCCCCCATCATCTCCCCCTCATCCCCCGTCACTTCTCCTCGTCTCTCTCTCTCTTCTCATTCTTTCCCCTCTTTTTCCTTTCTCTCCTCTTCTCATCTCTTCTCCTCTCTCTCTCTCTTACCTCATTCTCCCCCATCACTCACCTCCTCTCTATCCCCTACCTCTCTCTCGTCTCTCCTTTCACTCATATCTCTTCTCCTCTATCTCTCTCTCTCTCTCTAAGCTCTCTTCCCTCTCTCAACATCCCCTCTCTCTCCTTATCTCATCTCTCTCTTTCCCACTCATTCTCTTTCTACTTTTCTTTCTCACTTCTCACTTCTCTCTCCTCTCTCGTTCTCTCTCTTTCTCCATCACCTCTCTCTCTCTCTTTTCTTCTATTCTTTTCCCTTCCCCCCCACCTTCTTATTTCTCTCTTTATCTTCTCCCTCTCCTCTCATCTCTCGATCTCTCCCACTCTCTCTCTCTATTCTCCTCCCCTCTCTCTCTCTTTCCTCTCCTTCACCTCCGTTCTTTCTTTCTCTTTTCTCTTTCACTCTCATCTTCTCTCTTTCTTTCCTCTTTCCCTCTTCTCTCATCTCCTCATCACCTCCCAGACTTCCCCCCGACACCAGTCTCCCATCTCTCATAACTCTCGCCTCTCATCTCCTCTCTTCTCTCCACTCTCTGCTGTCTCTCTCTCTCTCTCTCTCTCACACATCACTTTCTTTCTCCTTCTCTCTCACCTCTCTCTTCATCTCCCAGTCATCGCCCACACCTGTCTCAAACCAGATCCATAACTCACGACCCCCTGACTTCCTCCCTCTCTTCTCGTAGCTCCTCACTCATCTCTCTTCCTCCAAACTCATCTCTCTCCTCACCTCCCATGTCTCACTACTCTCTCTCAAGTCTCTCTCTCTCTGCCATCTACACACTTCTCGTCACACCTCCATCCTACTCTCCTCATCTCCTCTCCTCGTACTTCCTCTCTCTCTCTCTAACTATCTATCTATCTAATCTATCTCTATCTCTATCTCTAAACTCTCTCTCTCTTCCTCCTTCTCCATATCCTCTCTCTCCTTATACCATCTCTCTGTCTCTCTCCACACTCTCATCTCACACCCCACTCACGAATCCATCCTTTCCCCGTCACGACCTCATCATCTCTCATCGGATCCCCTCTTCTCTCCGTTCCCACTCCAAGATCTCCGCTTCTCTTCTCCTCCGGTAATCTCTCCTCTCCTAGATCTCTCCAACGACAACAACATCCGCTCTCGCTCCTCTCTCCCTGTCTCACCATCTCATCCTCTCTCTCTCTCATCTCCTCATCTCTCTCCTTCTATCATCTCATCTCTCATCCTCTCTCCCTCTCTCCGTCATAACTCTCCTCTATCTCCTCCCGCCATCATCTCACTCTCGTCCCTCTCTCTCTCTCTCTCTCTCTCTTTCCTCACACTCGTCTTTACCTTTCCCTCTTTCTCCCTTTTCCCTCTTCTTATCCTTCTCCCCTCCCGGCTCCTTCTCTCTCACCTCTTTCTCATTTCCCCCCCCCTACATTTACTCTTTTCTCTCTCTCTCTCTTTCCCTCCTTTCCCTCTTCTCGTCTCTCTTCTCTCTCTCATCCGTCCCTCCTCCCCACTCCCCCCATACCAAACCCCTCATCCTCTCCACTCCCCTCCCCAACCTCACCTCTCCTCCCGTCTCCATCTACTCCTCACTCAACACTTCACACAGGCGCTCTCTCTCTCTCCTCACCCCCCTCATTCTCACCAACCTTCTCTTACACGCTCTCGATCTCTCAAACCCTCTTCTTCCACTCTCTCTCTCTCACAACTCTTTCCTCTCTCACACATCTCTTTCATTCTTCTCCTTCTCTCCACTCACACCTCTCTCTGCTCTCACACTCTCTCTCCTCCTCACACTCTCTCCTCTCCTCTCCACCAACATCTCCTCACTCAATCACACTTACTCGGTCTCGCTCTCATCTCTCACACCACACACAGACACACTCTTTTCTTTTCTTTCTCCTTCCCTCTCTCTCACACTCTCTCTCTCTCTCTCTCAATCTCCCAGCTCGCCCATCCCCACTCATTCACCACCACCAGCGCCACCTCTCCCCCTCCGCTCGTCTCATCCTCTCTCTCTCTCTCTCTATCATATCTATCTATCTCCAATCTCTATCAACTATCTCTCTCTTCTCTTTTTCCTTCTTTTCTCTTCTCTTTCTCTCTTTCTCCACTCACTCATCTCTCTCTCTCCGTCCACGTCCTCTCTCACCTCCTCCCCACATCGCTCCTCTCCACTCTCTCTCTCGTCTCCTTTTCTCTTCCTCTCATCTTTCCCCTCCTCCTTCTCTTTCTCACCTCTCTTTTCCTCCCTTCTCCTTCTCTCTCATCTCTCTCGTCTCAACTCTCTCTCTTTCTCCTTCTCCTTCTGTCTCTCTATTTCTCCTTACTCTTTCTCTCTCTCTTTCTACCCTTCTCTCTTCCCTCTCTCTCTCATCTCTCATCGGCTCTCATCGATCTCATCCTCCCTCCTCCTCACCGCGCTCTCTCCTCTCTCCTCTTCTCCCCCCCCCCTTTTCTCTTATTCTCTTTCTCTCCCTTTCATCTTTCTTTCCTCTCTAACTCATCTCATCTCTTCTCTCTCTCTCTCTCCCCTAACACTCCTCCCCTCCCTCTCACTCACTCCACACCTCTCATCTCACTCCTCAACTCCTCCATCCACTCATCGTCTCACGAACGTCTCCCGTCTCTCACTTATCTTTCTCGTTCTCAACTCTCTTCTTACTCCTCCGCTCTCTCTTCTCTCTCTCTCTCCGCCTCACTCACCTCCCCTATCTCTTCCTCTCTCGTCTCCTCTCTCTTCCCCCTCCTCTACTTCTCTCTACTCTCTCACTCCGCCTCATCCCTCATCTCTTTCCAACTCTTTTCCTCGTCTTTCTCTCGTCTCCTCTCCCTCTCCACCTCTCCCTCCTACCGCTCAAAGTATTCTCTCATGCTGCCTCCTCCCGATCCTCTCTCCTCTCTCTCTCCTCTCTTTTCTCCTATCTTCTCTCTATCTCTCTCTATTTCCTCTTTCTCTCTCTCTCTATCTCACTCCTCTTTCACCTCTTTTCCCGCCCGTCCCTCTCACTGCTATCTTCACTCTCTTTTCTCTCTCACCTAATCATCTCTCATCTCTCTCATCTCTCTCACACTGCACATTTCAACAAAAACACCAATCACACACTCCAAACTCAACATACTCCCTACTCCTTCTCTCTCTCTTCTTTTTCTTCGCTTCTCTCTTCCTCTCTCTTTCCCGTCATCTCCATCTTCTCTCTCTCCTCTCTTTCTCTCTCACTCTCGTCTCTCCTCTCTACACTTTCTTCTTCTCCTTCTCTCTCTCTCACTTTCTCTTCTCCTTCTCTCTCTCTTTCATTTCCTCCTTTTCTCTCCTCTCTCTTCTCGTCTCTCTCTCCTCTCTCTCTAACTCTTATTCCTCAATCATCTCTCTCTCACTCACTCCATCATAAATCAATCGCATCTCTCTCTCACTCTCAATCTCTCCCTCTCTCTCTCTCAATTCCCTCCACTCCACTCACTCTCTCTCCGCCTCGAGTCTCCTCTCTTTCTCGTCACTCTCTCTCTCGATCTCTCTCTTTTCTCCTTCTCCTTTCTCTCTCTCTTTCTCCCTTTTAATCATTTCTCTCTCTCTCTCCTCCCTCATCCAACCCTCTCTCAGTCTCTCTCGTCTCCAGCTGTGCATCATCCAACCCCTCCATCCGTCCCTCACGCCTCTCTCGCGTCCTCTCTCTCTCTCTCTTTTCCTCCTCTCTCCTCCTACCCTTCCTCCTCTCACTCCTCTCCCATCTCGCATCATCTCATTCTAATCTCCTCTCTCTCTCTCTTTCTCCCTCTCACTCCTTATCTCCTCTCTCTCATCTTTCCCTCCTCTTTCACCCTCTTTCCTACTTTCACCCTCTCGTCTTCTCTCTCATCTTCTCTCTATTCTCTTGCAATCTTTCCTCCTTCACTCTCAGTTATCTCTCTCTTTCCCTTTCCCCCTCTTCTTCCTCCCCGTATCCCATCTTTCCTTCTTCTCTTTCCCTTCTCATGCTCTTACCCTTCCCCCCCCCCCCGTTTCCCCCCCCCACCTGTTCTCCTCCCTTCTTCCTTCTTTCTTACCCCTTCCCCCCCCCCCCCTTCTACCCTCCCTTCTCCTGTCCCCTCTTTCCCCCTTTTCTCCTCACCCTTATCCCATCACTTCTCCCTCTCTCTCATCCACTCCTCGCTCCCGCTTTCCCTCTACTCTCCTCTCCATCTCCCCATCCCTTCTCTCTCTCTCACTCCTCTCTCTTTTCTTTCCCCTTTCTTTCCCTTTTTCCTTCCCATCCCCTCTTTTCTTCCCTTCCTTCCCCTTTCTTTCTTCTCTCTTATCCCTCTCCCTACTCCTCCCTCCCTATTCTTTTCTTTCCATTTCCCATCTTCTTCGTCCTTCCCCCCCTTCCCCTCCCCTCCCTTCTACACTCCTTCCCTCTCTTACTCTGCTCCCTCAACTCTCTCCTCTCATCTCTCTCATCTTTCCCCCTATCCCCTCTATCTCTCTCTTCTCTTTCTCCCTTCCCTATTCGCACCTCTCTCGGCTCGTCTCCTCCCCTCCTCCAACTACCACCCCCCTCTCTCTCCACTCTCTCTCTCTCTCATTTCCCTCTCTCTCTCTCTGAGGTCATACCATCTGCCTCATACTCCTCCTCTCTCTCTCTCTTACCTCTCTTTTTCATCTTTCTCCTTCCTCCTCCTCTCTCTCATCTCCTTCCCTCATCCACAATCTCGACTCGCCTATCGTCAATCTCTCAAGAATCTCTGAATTCACCTCGCTCTCTCGAGGGCTCCCTCATCTCAACTCTCTTCGATCTCGACTCCCTCTCTCTCTCGTCACTCTCAATGATTACACCACCACACTTCTCAACTATGCACTCTCACACTCGCTGTCTGAAGATAACAAAACTCTCTCCACTCTCTCTCATCTCATCGATCTATTTCTCACCTCTCCCTCTCATCCTCTCGTCTCTCATCTCGTCGCTCTCTATCTATCAATCTAATCTATCTATCAAGCTAACTCTATCTCAACATCTTATCATCCTCTCTTCATCCCTCTCCTTTCTCTCTCTCATCTCTCTCATCTCTTTCTCTCGACTCCCATCTTTCTCTCTCCTCTCTCACTCTTTCCCTCTTTTTCTCTTCCCCCTTCTCCCCTCCCTTCCTTCTCTCTATCTCTCTCCTCTTTCTACTCTTTCTCCGTCTCCTCGTATCTCATCCTCTCTCTTCCTCTCTTCTTTTTCTCTTTCCTCCATCTTTCTCTCCCCCTCTCCCTCAACTCACTCATCTCTCCTTGTCTCACACTCACTCAATCTATCCTCTCCTCTCACTCCTCATCTTCCTCTCACTTTTTCATCTCCTTCCTCTCTCCTCTCCTCTCTTTTCTTTCTCCTTCTCCTTCACCTCTCTCCTCTCTTTTCTCTTTTATCCTTCCTATTCATTCTTCCTCCTTCTCTCGCTCTCTCCATACTCTATCCTTCTCCTCATACGCGTCTCCGTCCTCCTTTCTCGATCCTCGCTCATCTCATCTTGATCTTGTTTATTTTCTCATCGTCGTCTCCCTCCATCCTCACTCTCTCTCTCCTCTCTCATCTCTCTCTCTTTCTTCTTCTCCTTCACTCTCTCATCATCTCTTCCCCACCATCTCCTTCTCTCTCGTCGTCTCTCTCACTCCCTAGTACTCCTTAACCTCCCCACAACCGTCACTCTCGTCTCTCCCTCGTCACTCTTCGACGCCCTCTCTCTCTCTCTCTCTCTCTTTTCCCTTTCTCCATCTCCTCTCTCTCTTCACTCTCTCTCTCTCTCCTCTCTCTCTCCTCTTTCCCTCTTTCCCTCCCCCTCCCGACACATCCTCCTCCCTTGCTCCCTCCACTCTCGCCACTCTCTTCCATCTCTCACATCCCTAAGCACATCTCATCTCATCTCCCCCTCAACTCTCTCACTCTCTCTCTTTCATCCTTCTCTTTCTCTCTCTCTTTTCTCCTTTAATCATTTTCTTTCTCTCTCTCTCCCTCTCTCTCACCATCAATTCTCTCCTCCTTCACTCCCACAACACACTCCCTCGCCTCCCTCCAGACCACTCACACCACTCTCTCACTCCTTCCTCCTATCACGTTTCCCCCCCAAGTCTCCTGTCCCATTCCTCCCTCTCTCTCATTCTCTCCTCCTCAGCCTCTCTCCTCTCTCCTCCCTTCATCCACCATTACCTCACACTCCACAACTATCTCTCCTCTCCTCTCTCTCTCTCCCCTCTCCCTGGCTCTCAATCTCTCGCTCCTCTCTCTCCTCTCGCGCTCCCTTCCCTCCTCATTCCTACTCTCGCCACTCCTCTCCTCTCTCTCTCTAAACTCTCCATCCTACCTCACGCTCCTCTCACCACATCCCCACTCCCTCCTTTCTCACCAACTTCTCCTCTCTCCTCACTCTCTCTACCCTCCGTTCTGCCCTCTCTTACCCCCTTATCTCTCTCTTCATCTTTCTCTTTTCTCTTATCTCCTTTCCTTTCTCCCTTCTCTCTTCTCTCTCTCTCATCTTTCTCTCTCTTTCTCCTTCCTTCCTCACTCATCCTCTTTCCCCCCCCCCCCTCCCCTTTCTCCCCTCCCCCCCCCCCTCCTTCTCATCCTCTCATCTCTCCCTCAAACCTCTCCTCCATCTCTCCAACCATCTCTCTCTCCGTACCCAACTCTTCCCCGCCCATTCTCATCCCACTTGCCCGTCACCTCATCTCTCTCTCTTCTCTCTCTCTCGACCTCTTTTCCTTGGGCTTCTCTCTCTCTCTTCCCCCTCCTTCTCTCTTTCTCTCTCTCTCTTACTTTTCACCTTTCTCCTCGATTCTCTCTCTCTTTCACTCTCTCATCTCATCTCCTCTCCATTGCCAATCCGCTCTCCCATCATCCTCATCAACCTCAATTTCCCCCCTCTCCTTTATCTCTCTCTCTCCCTCTGTCTTCCTCTCCTCGTCTCTCACTCTCTTTCTCCTCTTTTTCTTTCTTTCTCCTTCTCTCTCTCTCTCGCTCTCCTCGTCCCTCACCTCTCTCGCCACTCTCCACCCAATCGTCCACTCTCATCCGCATCCTTCCTCACTCATCTCTTCCTCATCTCCTCTCCACCCCCCTCCTAACTCCCTCTACCCCTCCGTCCACCACCTACAATCCCGCCCACCTCCTCCTCCACCCACCGATCCTCACCTCACTCCACTCTCACTCACTCTCAACTTCACTCTCTCTCTCAGACACTCACTCACTCTCTCTCCTCTCATATCTCGTCTCTCTCATCCTCTCTATCTATCTATCTATCTATCTTCTATCTCTAATCCACTATACTATCATCTCTCTCTTCCTCCTTCACCAACATCTCGATACCTTTCCCCTCCGTCCTCTAATCTTCTCATCTCTGACTAACCCTTTCATTACCTCTCACTTCACTTTTTTAATCATCTTTTTTTTATTTCCTTCTCTCATCTCTCTCTCAAAACTCACTCCGCCTCTCATCATCTCACAACCTCCTCATCTCTTCTATCCAAACCCTTAACCTCTAATCTCCCTCTCTCTCCTGTCTCTCTCTCTCCTCATTTCTGTCCGTCTCTCAATCCTCTCTCTCTGTCTCTCCTCTCCTCGTCCTCCCTCTCATCCCCTCGATCATCTCTCTCCACGTCTCTCCCTCACTCTCTCTCCAGCCTCTCTCCACTAATACCATCTCTCTCTCTCTCTCTCTCCACTCTCTCTCAAAATCCTTCCCACCCTGCAGTCTCTTCAGTCGTCCATCCTCTCACTCCTCTCTCTCACTCTTTCTTTACCTCTTCTTCTATTATCTTTTTATCTTCTTATTCCCTTCTTCATTCTTCTCTCACTCATCCCATTCTCTCTCGTCTATACATTCTTCACACTCTCTCCTCTCTTCCTCCCCGCTCTCACTCCCCCCCGATCTCTACACTCCTCACTCATCTCTCATCATCTAACTACTATCTCTCTCTCTCTCTCCTTCTCCTCCGCTCCTCAAATCCTCTCTCTCTCACGGTCCTCAATCTCCTCACTCCCTCAACTCCCCACACATTCGCTCTGCGTCGCCCACAATCACAACTCCAGATCTCCCCCGATCCATCCATCTCTCTATTCTCTTCTCGTCACTCCCTGTTCTCTGCCTCCTCTCTCACTCAATCTCCTGCTCTCTCGGTCCCATCTCTAAACTCACTCTCTCTCTTCTCCTCCTCTCATCTCCCACTCTCTCTCTCTCACAGTTCTACTTCTCTCTTCTCCCTCTCTCCCTCGCTGTTCCCCCCTCTCTCCACTCTCTCTCCTTTTCTCTCTCTCCTCGTCTCCTCACCTCTCAACCTTCCTCTCTCTCCTCTCTTCACTCTCATCTCCTTCTACCTCCTCTCTCTCATCTCTCTCTCTCACGTCGTCCTCGACACTCACACAGTCTCTCTCTCTATCCTCCTCTCTCTCCTCCTCACCACCCATCACGAACCCCCTTTCCTCTTTATCTCTCCCCCAGTCTTTCTCCATCTTCCTCTCTATTTATCGATCTAAAAAACTCACCTCCTTTGCCTCTCTTTTCCCCAAACCAGGAGGTCGGGGTCCCGATGGTTTCCGAGCACGCCCGGACACGGCCCGTTCCTCCCACGGCCGCCCCCCGGCCCAGCCCATCGCGGGAAAATGAATGTGCGAAGGTTAATTAAATTTGTGAATTAAGCGTCTCGGTCACGTCATCTGTAGACCAATTAGCAGGAAAAGAGCGGGCCCGGGTCTGCCCGAACCCCTTTCCCTTTCCTCCTTCCCCGGATGGGGCCCCGCCCCGCCCCCGGCCCCGCGGGGGGGCCCAAACGCCCCCCAAAACGCTGATCGGAAATGCAACGAGGGGCGTAGCAACTGACTGCGGCTGTTAGGTCTGCCTCGTGTTAATGCTTTTTAAAAAAAATGCACAAGATTCTGCTGTATGGGGTGCCCGTCCGCTTTAAAAAAACGTCGCCGAAGAAAGCCTTAAACAGAAGCGGGAAGTGAAATTTTAGTAAAATCTAAAACCCAACCAGCCTTTCCATCAGGCCCCCCGCAGCTGCTTTGTTTTTCCCAAAGGGTGGAAATGATTGATGCTTTTCCAAAAACTTGCTACCTCCCTCTTCCTCCACCATCTCTCCTCCTCATCCCTCTCCTCTCTCTCTCCCTCTTCCTCTCATTCTCTCTCTGTCCTCCTTCTCTCCGTTTCTTCCCCTCCCCTTCTCCAGCCTCTTCTCTCTCCTCTCTCTCTCCCTCTCTCCCCTCTTTTCCCCCTTTCCCAACGCCCCCCCTCACCTCCCCCCGGCGTCTCTTCCCCCTTCCTCCCCTCCCTCTCTAGCTCTCCTAACCCTCAACTCCCCTCCCTTCCTCTCTCTCTCCTCAGTCTCCATTCTACACCTTCCCTTCCCCAATTCTCTCCTCCTCTCTCCTCCCTCCTCAACTCTCCATCACCTCCCTCCCCTCTCCTCTCTCTCCTCTCCTCTCCCCTCCTAACTCTCTCTTCCTCTCCTCCTTCTACTCTCTCTCTCGCCTCTCTCTTCCTTTTTACTTCTCTCTCTCCTCTCCCCTCCTTCACTACTTCCCCTCTCTCTTCCTCTCTCACTCTCATCTCTTCTCTCTTCCTCATCTCCTCTTCTCTCTCCTCTCCCTTTCCTCTCCTTTTCTCTCTCCTCTCCCCCAAACCTCTCCTCTCCTCTCTCTCAACCTTCTTTCTCCCTCTAAAAACCCTCCCTCTTCCCCCTCCATTCTCCTCTCTCTCTCACTCTCACCCCTCTCCCCTCCCCAAACCTCTCCAAAAACTCCCCTCTCCCCACCGTCCTCTCTCTCCCCTCTCACACCCCTCCCCCCTCTTCCTCTCCTCTCTCTCTCACTTATCCTCCTCTCACATCTCCTCACAACTCCCATCCCTCCCCTCTCTCTCCCTCTCTCTCCTCTTCTCCTCTCTCTCTCTCTCCTCCCCTCTCTTCTCTCTCTCCTCTCTCTCTCTCTCTCTCCCTCTTTCCCTTTCTCTCTCTCTCCTCTCGTCGGCCTCCCTCTCCTCCTCTCGCTCTCTCTCCCCTCTCTTCCTATGCTCTCCTCTCCTCTTTTTTTTCTCTGTCATCTCGCCCTTTATCCCCTCCTCTCTTTTCCTCATTTTCTCTCCCCTCTCTCTCCATCCCCAAATCCACCCCTCTCTCTCTCCCGCCCCCCTTTTTTCTCCAAAACCTTCCCCTCTCTTTTCCCCCTCATTTCCCATCCTCCCATCTCTCTCCCTCTCTCACCCTTTTCCCCTCTCAAACTCTCCTCTCTCCTCTCCTCTTCCCTCTCCTCTCCTCCTCTATCTCACTCCTCTTCTCACATTAACTCTTCTCTCTCCCTCATCCCTCTCTCTCACGATCTCACCTTTCTAACGCCCTCCCCTCCCCCTCTCCCCTCCTCCCCTCTGGTCCACCCCTCCCTCCCCCCCCCCCCCCCTCCCCCCCCCCCTTTTTTTCTCATCCTTCCCCAAAATTCCTCCCCTCTCTTCCTTCTCTCTCTCCCTCCTCATTCTTTTTCTCCCTCACCACTCCCCTCCCTCTTCCCCCCTTTCTACTCTTCCCCTCACCTCTTCTCTCTCTCCCCCCCCCATTCCCGTCCTCTGGCTCCCTCCCCTCTCTCC
>NC_061820.1:19715553-19720553 GCF_019202785.1 Penaeus chinensis | reverse complement strand
CTGACACTGCCAGTTTTACTATATGGTAGCGAAACTTGGACACTATCTTGTGCTTTGGAATCTCGTTTTTAACAGAACCTTGCGCCGGATCATGGGGTACAGTCCAAAAATCCCTGAGAGGATTCCTTACATTGTTGCATCCGTATAGATGGATTTGCCTCCGTATACCTTCCTCCGCAGAATCTTAACATAGATGATATGGAGAATCTACTTGAGCAGTTGCCTCATCCATTTCTACTCGGGAGATTTCAATGGCCCAACATTACCTCTGGGGAGGCACTTTGTGCAACCGTCGGGGAAGGGCCTTGGAGTCTTTGTTTTCAAGAGTAGATGCAGTTTTACTCAACAGAGACACGGGACCCACACACTGCCAAATGCAAACTGGGATACCAATATAAGGAATATGACATTCATAATGCTCAAGCAGTGAGAAGTATGACTCAGCTTGCACAACAGAAATGCTCAGCATTTTTAATCAGTGGTGTGATATGGCATTTTTGTCATTTGAATATTGCATCACCACAAATATAGTAAAAAAAAATCGACTGTCTACACAGATTTTTGGCATTATTAAGGTGAATATGATATGTGGACTTTGTATTCTATTGGAAGGTATCATAGAAGTAAATTCTGATCGTACTGCTGCAAGCAAGTTCAAACCACGGGCAAGGATCTGTCGGCAAGGAGATGGATTGCTAGCGTGTTTACGCCTACACTTCAAGCACAGAATTGACAGAGGTTCGCTAGTCTCACTCAATGTTTTCAAGCTGCAATGAATTGTTGCAGCATGCTGTTACTAACACGCTCTCAGTCACCAAGATGCTTCTGTCACCACGCTGCAGTGACTCAGTGTTGCCAGGGTGTATTATGCTTATGCATCTCTGTTTTCATTCAGGTGGCTAGTTTTATGATTTCAAAAGATTATTTCGATTTATAGAAATCCGAATTAGGAGTGTTTCTTTAAGTATTAGCTTCAAATTTCAACTGCTTAACTGGAACCTAGCCTATGCATGTTAAAGGAAATGAGAGGGGTAGAGTTTCGTGGAACAGAAAAATAGTGGATGATATAAAGAATATGACTTTATCTTTTTATTTTTCATGCAAAAATACACAAGAAACAGACATTCTTGCTGTCTGTGTTTTGTATTTATTTGATATTTGATTAATTATTTTATGTTGTGTAACGAGTATTCATTGCTTATTGCACATTGGTCCCATGTATACTTTAATATTGTGAGCTATTTTTTTTTATTTTTTTTTTTTTAGATTATATTGTAAATATTGTAAGGATTTTTTTTTTTTTTTATCCCTGCTGATGTAACCAAATCTCTCTCTTTCTCTCTCTCTCTCTCTCTCTCTCTTTCTCTTTCTCTCTCTCTCTCTCTCTCTCTCTCTCTCTCTCTCTTTCTCTCTCTCTCTCTCTCTCTCTCTCTCTCTCTCTCTCTCTCTCTCTCTCTCTCTCTCTCTCTCTCTCTCTCTCTCTCTCTCTCTCTCTCTCTCTCTCTCTCTCTCTCTCTTTCTCTCAATCTCTCTCTCTCTCTCTCTCTCTCTCTCTCTCTCTCTCTCTCTCTCTCTCTCTTTCTCTCTCTCTCTCTCTCTCTTTCTTTCTTTCTTTCTTTCTTTCTCTCTCTCTCTCTCTTTATTTATTTATTTATTTTCTCTCTCTCTCTCTCTCTCTCTCTCTCTCTCTCTCTCTCTCTCTCTCTCTCTCTCTCTCTCTCTCTCTCTCTCTCTCTCTCTTTCTCTCTCTCTCTCTCTCTCTTCTTAAAGTTGTTATTTTCAAAAGGAGGAGGAATAAATTTCAACACTCCATTTTTCAGTATCTCTGCATGCTTACAAAGATTATGTCTATACCCAGTAAGAGGCGAGGGCCTTGTGGCTACCACACAGTTACTGCGAGGCCTGGTAACACAGCGCGAGGTAATGGACGTCCAGCCAGCGCAGTCCCCGCACCTCTATAATTTGTCAGGAATTCGGGATAGTGTACGCTGTGATCAGATAATATCATCATACCGAAAAGTTTCGTTCTCTTCGGACTAATGAAGTAAAGAGAGAAATGGACGATTCAGTTCAGATACTCCCGTGGGACTCTAGTTTATACCGGGCAACAATCGCACGGCTGAGGTCGAGCTCCGTCTTGTATGGCCTCGCTCACCGATTTGAATGATTTGCCTCGGGAGCCAAGGTGACCCCGGCGCTGAGAAGTGGGGCTGACCGTATAGCATTGTATGGGGGCGGGAATTATCCACTTACACGTTAGGTGAGATGTGAAGTAACCCTTAAATGTGAGGGGGCGAGAATGATCCACTTGTCCGTCATGCGAGGTGTGGAGTCACCTTAAGTGGGGAGGAGAGAGATGTCCCTTGAGCATAGGAATGGTCCTTGATTGGGGATAAAAAGGACTCAGGTACATGTTTTAGGGAGTGAAGATTCCCTAATGCAGCAAGGGGGCGGATTCACAATATATACTGAAAAAGTGTCGCTGCTCAAAAGTGAAACTGGAAATCACCAGCTCCACCACTTTCCCACGTCCTGCGTCGCTATGGGGCAGTGTTTGGCCTTGTCGGAGCGCTGGGCGTGCGAGCGTCTCTGGCGTTGGGCAAAACCCTCAAGCTTCTTGCAGTTAGTTTGCGGAAATACTTGTTTTTTACGCATAGACATTTTGTGATTAAACTTTTACATTTCGGTTTATCCCTTGTCAAATCGTATTTCTCACAGGTGTTTCTTTTCTCTTTCACTCAAAAATCTGGTAATATTTAGTTAGATTGGGGGTTGTTATTAAATTCAATAATTATAAAACATGTTTTGTGCTTTACAAGACTACTATACAGGAGAGGTTCATAAGGAAAAGTAGCAACGTGTGATTTCGTTGCACTTGTTTCCTCAGATACGTCAAATTAGAGTTACTTAAACTTCTCACCTGTATGCACCTGTGTTATTTCATGCTGTGATAAGAAAGCCTCGTCCCTGAATATAGAAAACGAGGGGGTGAAAATTACAGTGATTCCCCAACCACCGCATCTTGGTCCTAATAACATGGGTGTGCGTCTGCCTCGTCCGCGGCCCTTCACTCAGCGCCCGACGCGGAGCCCATACCTTCTCCCGTGTTCCATTCGCGACGCAGCCGTTTCACGCCGGCTGGGGATGCTGACAGACGAACACTCGGACGGATATCTAGGCTTTAGTAATCGCGCCTCTACCCATCCCTCCTTCAGCATAATTATATTTTTCTTTATTCATATCGACATGATCTTGATACTGAAATGACCAAATACTACGAGAGTAATCTTAAAGATCCCTCCGTATACACTGAGTAGCAGCCTTCCCTCAAACCACAGAACACCTAATCCTTAAACCACGACCGTAATACAGGGAGAGAGAACAAGAGAAAAGAGGAAAAAAGTGACCCTCGTGGAGAGGCGAATTACGGAGCGGGAGGCTGTCGGACCACCGCAGCGTATGATAAACTTAATCGAACATGCGTTACTGTCTGCTGTGATTATAGTCGGTGGTGTTATACGAGCCTCACCATCAGAATATCTGATGGCGAATGATTGGTGCTCCGCGCACTCTCCGCCAGAATTTCTGATTGCAGATGAAACCGAGGAACACTGGGTGGAGTGAGGACACTGGGTTGCGTGCGAGGATGTTGGCCGCTGGACACCCTCTCTTTTCTTACTGACGAGGTAAAGGGTGATTACACGAGCTCTGCTCCCACTGCCGCGGCTCTCCGCGCCACGCCCGCGCCTCTATCCTGGCTCCTGCCCCTGCGCCCGCATTCTTGCCAGCACGAAACTCCTCCAGCAACAACTTGATCTGTTAATTCATGGCTGACCGCTTGACCTTCTCTGCTACCTCATGCATGACCTTGCTTGCTACTTCAGCGTTGATCGCATGACCGTCTCGCCGCCCCAGGACAGCCACTTTGCGACCTAGAATAGCATGAGCCTTCAAGTCCCTCGCGTGATCGTGATGGATGCTCCGCGTCTTGCTGAGAGCGATTCTCGAGACTTACCTCTTGGCCTTGTTTGCCAGCAAGAAGCGACCGCGCGGACTTTTCAGGCATTCCACACGCAGGTTAAGTGGATTGCGCCGCATCTGGTCAATTATAGGAACACTATTGTGCTGTCTTGTTTGATGACTCCAAGGCACGAGACTCACCTGCTCGCAGTCCTCGATGGAACCTCCGGCCAAAGCCCCTACAGTCTAGAATGTGAAATTTGTGCACAACCTATTAACTGTATATTGAAATGCAAATTTATATCGGAATCTTAATAGTGATCGAAACCGACGAGGACCTTTCTTACTTTCCAAACACACTCTATTACCATAAATATTTCTTTCACAGCAAAACCATCATTCAGCGTGAAAGCGAGATTTGGATCAGTCTGTTCTTATTAACGTGCTGTTGCGTCACCGAGACTGACCTGGTATGTCAGCGGCCACCGACATGCGCCTGACTCGACTTCACAAAGGGATGGGAAGGCAGAATTAAGGGTATCCTTTGCAGATTCCTGTGTCGGTGAAAACGAGTTTTGCATAAATAGTTGGCTCTTTAACAATCGCCGATTTCGTCCGTACTGGTGTTATGATGATCATGATTTACATATCCATGAATGCAAGAACTGTTACTATTAGCTGTGAATGGCGGCTGCCTGTTGCCTTGCATTCGTGGTTAACCTGATTCTCGAAGTCGAAGACGTCTCCTGATGATGCTTCAGGTTTTTAACAATGTTTTCTGTGTTTGGCCGATAATTATGTCGGTGATGTTCCATGTCAGTACGAATTTGTCCAAATTAATAATAACTCTCGCGATGCTTCAGTAACGACTGATAAATCTCTATAAATTGAAGACCTGCCTTTGAGTTCTTATATTTCTCTGTTGCATCTGTTTCATCTTGTTCAACAATATCGTCTTCATCAATACTGATATTATTATCATTAATATTATTATTAGTATCATTAGTAGTATCATACTCATCATCCTCATCACACCATCG
>NC_061820.1:19700553-19703053 GCF_019202785.1 Penaeus chinensis | reverse complement strand
TCACAGCTGAGTTGGCTGAGAGAGGCTGGCCGGGCGCGAACCTGGGACCTTACGATGCCAAAATGGCGCACATCATTGAGCAAAAATGGGTGTTATTTATGTACCCTCTCTCTCTCTCTCTCTCTCTCTCTGTATATATATATATATATATATATATATATATATATATATGTCTGTCTCTCTCTGGCTCTCTCTCATTTTCTCTCTCTCGTTCTTTCTCTTTCTTTCCCTCTTTATTTCTCTTTCTTTCAATCTCTCTCTCTCTCTCTGTCTCTCTCTCTCTCTGTCTCTCTCTCTCTTTTTTAGCGCGCCGAACCGCGGTTGATTAGGAAGGGCATCCAATCAGGCAAAGGGTGGCACTGCCATATAACCTCTCCATAGTGAATTGAGTGAGGCCTTTGCTCTGCATTGGAATGAATGGCTATCAAAAATAAATAAATAAAGAAAGAAAGAAAGAAAGAATTAAAAAAAATATATATATATATATATGTGTGTGTGTGTGTGGTGTGTGTGTGTCTGTGTGTGTGTGTGTGTGTGTGTGTGTGTGTGTGTGTGTGTGCGCGTGTGTGTGTGTGTATGTATGTATACACACACACACACACACTAAGAGAGAGAGAGAGAGAGAGAGAGAGAGAGAGAGAGAGAGAGAGAATGAGTGAGTGAGTACCTGAGTGACTGAACGAGTGAGTGAGTGAGAGAGCGAGAGAGCGAGAGAATTAGAGAAAGAGAGAGAAAGAGAGAAAGAGAGAGAGGGGGGGGGCGAGAGAGAGAGAGAGAGAGTAAGAGAAGAGGGAGAGGGAGAGAGAGAGAGTGATAAAGAGAGAGCGAGAGAGAGCGATAGACAGCGAGAGAGAGAGAGATAAAGAGTGAGTGAGAGAGAAAGAGAGAGAGGGAGAGAGAGAGAGAGAGAGAGAGAGAGAGAGAGAGAGAATGAGTGAGTGAGTGAGAGAGCGAGAGAGCGAGAGAATTAGAGAAAGAGAGAGAAAGAGAGAAAGAGAGAGAGGGGGGGGGGGCGAGAGAGAGAGAGAGAGAGTAAGAGAGAGAGGGAGAGGGAGAGAGAGAGAGTGATAAAGAGAGAGCGAGAGAGAGCGATAGACAGCGAGAGAGAGAGAGATAAAGAGTGAGTGAGAGAGAAAGAGAGAGAGGGAGAGAGAGAGAGAGAGAGAGAGAGAGAGAGAGAGAGAGAGAGAGAGAGAGAGAGAGAGAGAGCGGTAAACAGCGAGAGAGGGAGAGAGGTAGATAGATAGATAGATAGATAGATAGACAGAGAGAGAGAGAGCAAATAGCAACACACCGGAAGAAACTGAAGCTCCCTCTGGCGGCAGCACCGAGATCTGCGAACCCACGCCCATGGCACGGCGTCTCCGCGCACACGATGGCGCCCCTCACGGCGGCCGGACCTTTCCCGCCCCCGCGCCCGTAGCAGCCGAATGGGCGGGCGGACGAGCAGTCCAGAGTGACCGGCAAAGTCAGGCACGTGTTCTCGCTGCGCGCTCGCAAGGTGCGCTCACCTGTTCCTCAGCCTGGAGGAGGAGACACCGTGAGAAGCCACTCCTCTGAGCTCCCGGGCAAGAGGGGCGTGCCTGAAGGTCAGGTGTGACCTTAGGTGATGCTTGGGGGCGGGGCAGTGGCCGCGTCACGGTCGCGGGGGGAGGGGTCGCCCCCAGCACCCCGCTCTTCCCCGGCGGCGCCACGTCAGCAGGTGGCGATGCCCGAAGACGCTTGCGGGGGGCGGCAGCCCTCGCACCTCCCTCTCATCGGTGCCCTGGGCTCTTCCTGCTCTCCCGCTTCTCTTGACTCGCTTCAAGTATGACAGGGTCGCGCACCAGGCCACCGGAGGGGCGTGCAAGCACTTGCAGATATGATCACCGTTCACATGCATTAAATGCATACTGAATAAGCCTTTAGATGCAGGCACAGCTGCTAAAGGCTAATTCTGACTCATAAGGAGGAAACGCAGCTTCCAGATCAGGCGATGATCACATGCCTTGCACAAAATTTAGCACAGCACAGTTGTCTCTGTCTTTCACGAGGCGCCGTTCGTCCGCCGCGTGATGGTCAGGGCAGAATCTGGTGCTGCATCCGCCCACGCCTCCTGGAGGCAGCACGCGGACGCTGCAAGGGTGAGCCCGAGGAGCCGAGGAGCCTCACTGACCTAAAACCGTAAGAGGCGCCACAGGTGGACATCCTCTCCAGCTTGGGGGACACCCTACGGAGGCGCCGCCTAGAGGACGAACCCTGACGAGCGCGGCCAAGGTCGCTGAGCCCTGTCAGGCGCCGCTCTCAAACATGTGTACTCCACGCGGGCGCAGATGTACATACCACAGGCATGCCCCGCGGGATGAACACATGTAGGAGTACATTATAATGTATTATGAATACATATGCATATCTCTCTCTCTCTCTCTCTCTCTCTCTCTCTCTCTCTCTCTCTCTCTCTCTCTCTCTCTCTCTCTCTCTCTCTCTCTCTCTCTCTCTCTCTCCTCACCTTCTCCCCCCT
>NC_061820.1:19678053-19688053 GCF_019202785.1 Penaeus chinensis | reverse complement strand
CGATTTTCCCTGAGGCTAATGCAGTGAGCGAATACAGCAGTTTTGCTGGATTCGTTCTTTGGTGTGAGGATAGCATTGCCTTCATCACTGAAGTAGGTGGTCACCTCAAGAAAATATTACTCTCTTTTTATGGCAAACATTGTCTCTATAGCTGTGGCGAAATGAGTGTTATTGTTTAACGGAGCAATAACAAACTTGTTTGAGGCAGGAGTTTCTGGATCACTTACTGTGCTGTCTTCCTTAATGACCTCTAAAGAGTTTTGTGGACATCCTTGCAAGGGCTGTAGGTGGGGACACAGTCCTTTTCATTTTGTTTCTGCAAGTGTTCCCGCCCTTAGACTTATCTTCGGAACTAATGTTAGTTTTTTTTTCAGGTTTTCCGACATGATTTAAGATATTCAAAATGCCATGAGCCACCCTTCCTGTCTAGAATTCCAGGTTTGAAACCTACTGATGAAGTCACTTTGCTATATTCTCAAATTCCTTCAAGAGGATACGTATTTGCTAAAGGAAATAATAGGTTCATGGAAATACTAACGGATGTACACACAATACACCTTACCCATTTTGCCTGAGATGTTGCCCTCCGAAATCTGGAGGGGGTGGTGAGCATTAAGACTCCACATAATTTGCAGTGTTACTGTATTGTAATGAAAGAGGGTTAATTACTTCTTCACTGTCGTGTGTGTTAATTGCATTAACAGTCATTGTCTTATCGTCAGGAAGCACTTCAGCATTATGATACTAAATATTTGTGTCTCCCTTTGGTTCTTTTTATAGATAATACGCCATCTAGTTGAAGGATTGACAATACTGTGTGTATCATAATACGTGCACCCCGCGGTTTTAGCGTCGAAAGCACTGGCTCACGCTTCGTGAGAGGCGCTCATTACCATCTGAGTGAAGATACTGAGAAGGGATGCTTTGCTCTTTTCAGACCGCGAATTTTCCAAGCAAAACACTCAGTAAATAGCACAGACATTAGCTGATTAGTTCTGCTGCCTGGTGCCGGAAATGCTACTGGAGTGGATGCTGGCGTTTGTGCTGTGGTGGTGCCAAGGCTCTCGATTTGCCAGAATTCCACCTTATTATACCCTTTGGGTATCGTGGTCATAATAGAGAATTTCCTGAGACTATTAAAGATTTGGGGGATTGCATCTTCCACGGAAGCGAAAGATGACATAGAGAGAGAGAGAGAGAGAGAGAGAGAGAGAGAGAGAGATCCCTAAGGATTTTACAATATTAGTTAATCTGAGGGTCGCGTTTATCTGCTACAATATAATTTCGGTATAACAAATTTCGTCTGCCGAGTTAATGACTTATACTAAGAAACAACTTTTTGCCTCTCGGTGCCTTAGAGATAGTTCGAAACACTTTCCGTTTTCCATCTCAGTCGGGGAAAAATGGTGCAATACATCTGTACTTCTTTCGTGCAAATGCAGAATCCACATCTGTTTATGACAGTTCTGGCACACTCCTGAAAGCTAACTTGCTGAAAGGATTTTTTTGAGAATGAGCTGAGAAAACACAACAGGCGCCTAACTACTAATATTTTTTCATCATTACATGTACGTATAATTGTATGTGTACAATCCTTCTTTTTCATCGGCTTTCTCGCCTGAGGTTTCAATGCAGTCTAAACAAACGCGTAATTCTGTTATTGCCCTCAGTTTAATCATTTGATCCCTATTAGGATAATTCCTTGTAAGAGGAACTAATATCGCGGTTGAAAAAAAGTAATCTCACGTCTTTGTGAAAAAAGGACTAGAGAACCAGTGGTGTTTTATAAAACGATTTGATGTTTTTCGAATGAAAAATAAATCCGGAGCATGCTTCGTTTTTGCTGTTGCTCACTTCTGCTGTGGAAGTCGATGATCTTCCAAAGGCCAGACCCGTATAATTAATTCGAGCTCAATCATTACCGACGGTTGCGGTTGCGACTCAAAGGTTAAAAACTCTGAAATAAGCCGGTGTTGGATGATAACCTACAATAATGAATATATCGAATTATGGGAAGCCGGCGACCGTCATTTTTGTTAACAAAACGTTTGCAATGTTCGTCAGACATTAAGCTGCAATAACAATAGACATTAACAAATGCCAGGGCCTTTTTTCTCTCTAACAATGTATAAATATATTTCTTTATCTCCCCATCTTTACATCGTATGAGCAAATGCATTACATAATATCGAATATACGAGGGACTTTATTTTCCCACTAGTTCCTTCCGAATGACGTTCTGTTCACTTTGCATACGGCGAGGGCTAAACTGTGCATTTCGGGCTTTCAGTGTACCGACTCTGGGAGAAGGAAGCCAAATGTAGGACCTTGTTAAATCATATCTCAGTTGGGTTAATTATCTTGCTCGTGATTGTTGGTGCCGTTTGTTGCTCAGGCCTTTCAACCGAAAATTTTTAAATGGAGTCGGAATGCATAACGTTTAGTTAACTTATTACAATAATATAACATAGTATCCTAAAGTAGTTCTTATATGCTGTACATACCGCGCACAGGATAAACTACGCATAAGGTATAGAAAAGTTCTATTATTCCTCAAATAATCGTAATGACTTGGCGATTTTCCTTTCTGTTTGGTCATCGGTGTGTTAATCAACGCGGTCCCTGTTCTCCCTAGCAGCGAATTGCACGAACGTCCTACTTGTCTTCGGACGATGGAAACAATTCAAACTACATTCGCCTCATTTCTTAAGGCTTGGTGCGAAAACTCATTCTATAGTTTATGTAAGTGTAAGGGAGAGAGAGGGGGGGGGAGAAAAAAAGAGAGAGGTGGAGAGAGAGAGAGAGAGAGAGAGAGAGAGAGAGAGAGAGAGAGAGAGAGAGAGAGAGAGAGAGAGAGAGAGAGAGAGAGAGAGAGAGAGAGAGAGAGAGAGAGAGAGTGAGAGTGAGAGAGAGAATGAGTGAAGGAGAAAAGGTGAAAGAGGAGAGGGTGAGTGAGAGGGGGGTGGGGGTTAATGCCTTTCTGTATGTCTGTGTTCGGAAGAGTGAGAAATCTATAAAGGGTCCCCAAAAATATATAGATACTTGACCAGGACTTTAAAGTTGTATCTTCAGCTGGAATCACCTTTGGCGCTGACGGGTTGGGCACTGTAGCGTAGAGTGGCGGCGATCCCGCACTGAGAAAGGAACCACGGAATGGCAGTGGCCCTGGTGGGGGAGGGGGGACAGACCCACCGTGCCCGGCAGCGCCAAGTACTCCTCGTGACCTCACGCCCGACGAAGCGATTGAAGCGACGCCGATGCGACTTTTGATATTGAGCGGTTTTTATGCCGACTGGTTGGTTTTGCCTTGAAGTTTATGCTTTCCCTGCATCGACGCGTAAAAAGATAATCCATATCTTGAAAGTCCGAAGGTGAAGATGTTCGATAATCATGTGCATATTCGCACTTCAGCATTGTGTTAATAAACAAGTCCGATTTCGATCCATCATTGCAGTTCGGCCAAATATTTAACAATAATAATCCGAATCTTCCGATTGGCACAAATAACAACTTAGTAGCATTACATGACTTTCTTGCTATCATCGTCCAAAATCACCAATTTACAGCTTACCAATGCACAATATTTTTCATCTAGAATAAGAATAATTATTCGTCTAAAAAGCATTTGCAAGCATGGCAACGCGATCTTTGGTATCCTATTTCTGCAGTATAGAGTATATCCGGCTGCAGAGCAACCCTGCTCGGGTGAACTCATGTTTGAATAGAATGCAGAGGAGAGAAGCCAGTTTGCCCTGCCACATGCACCTGCCTCTTCCGCCATCGAGTGACGCCCCTTGAGGACCTGATTCGCTCGCGCGCACGTGCTCTCGAGACACCGGCGACCGAGGAGCCCGAGCGCACGCAAGTCCAGTGACCCGCGCCCTCTGATTGAACCTTCAAAGTCACAAGAGAAGGCAAGGCCGTGACGTGTGCTAACCACAACATCACCGCGTGAGCGGACACGCTGCTCTCTCCCAGCTGCGAGACGGCGCGGGCGGGGTACGCCTTGGCAACATGACAGTGAGATACGGGAGGTCTCCCCCGGGCGCGTCGCGGACGGACCGGAGTCGACTTCAGCGACACCTCCTCGGCTTCTCCTTCTCCGCTCGGCTTCGACTGCGAATGAATCAAGCTCTCCGCACGCCTGCCATGCTGTCGAGTGAGGCTGGGTATACCAAATGACTGCTCATTGTGCTCGATAAGAAGAATTTTAGTTTATTTGGTCCCCCTTTTGCTTCCCTTGTCCCTGGGTCATTTTTGTTCGTTATTCTCAACCCGTGCCTTGCTTTTCCCCATTCCCTCCCGCCGATGCTGCACCGACGCCTCGTTCGGGCCATCCACATCGAAGCCTGGCCGCCTGAGGGCGGGAGGGTGGCGACATTGTAGTGACCAGAAAGGCTAGATCTTAGTGTCAGACTTCGACACTCAAGCTATTTACTGGTTACTTGAAATCTACGTTATGCCGACGGAGCGGGCCGAGCGGTAAGCACTCTCCGAGGGCACGGTGGGTTTGGGATAAATATTGTTTATGAAATTTACACACATATACTGTAACATTCATCATATATCGAACCCTTCTGGTTCCCTAATGTTACTTTAAGTATATTATACAACGGGGTTTTACAAATACCGCGAAGGTTTAAACTTAACACTCCCCGTGTGGAAAATCAAAAGGAGCCTGGGCACAACTCCTTGCTAAAAGAACATCACTATGAAAATGAAACAGAGAAACATATAAAACTAATATTTAATAAAAGGGCTTGGATATATGTACATAAATGACAAAGATATAGCAAAGCCGGCATATACTGCTGGTGCACACATAACTTATCTTACAAAAGCCTCGAATCCTCCGTCCGTCACCGTAAATCACCGTAAGGTTAAATCAACAAAGAAAAAGGCTCGACTACGGCCTCTCTCTATGCCTGCAGCAAGGGTTATCCTGAGCAAGCAGTCTTCCGCCAAGGATCTCTGGCTTACTGCTAGAATACCACTTGTTTTTGTCAATCAACCCGTGGATTGGGAGAGAGAGTACCTGTAGCCTGGGCCGTGCGAGCGTGACTTTTTTGTCCATCTCCCATACCTCTGACATCGTCTTAGAGGCGGGAACCAGCAGTTAAGTGATTGTGGTTCTGGAGGCTTATAATATGATAAGATAAAAATAACTCTATGAACAGTTTTAAGACATTAATTACAAGGCAGAAACAAGTATAAAAACTAAACAAAGTATATACATTCATATTCAAAATAAAATAACTCGTCGTTGTAACGGGGGGGTGTCCACGGTGGTGGTCCCTGGTGGTGACAAGTGGAGATTTCAGGCATCCAGCCCTGCCATGAATTGCTTGGGACCCCCCTTGATGGTTTCGTTTTCTTATGGTTCACTACATCCCTCCCAAGGTCGGGGCGTAGCTGCAAGCGTAGCTGCAAGCGTAGCTTAGGTGACATGTATTTGCAAGAGTTCGGGCCTGCTGGAAATATACAAAAACGGTCACCAAGTATTTACAAAGAATGAGCCTTGCAGGTTACATAAGAGGCATCTGGTTGAGTCACTCGCTTAGCTCGCTTAATCTGTGGGAGAACGGGGATGATAAGTTAATGTGTTATATTCCAGAAATATCACAGGCCTGTATAAAAGCATCATTTATGAATATCCAAACTCCTAATTAAATACTTTACAAAAGAACATATAAAAAGGTAAAAACACAAATTCAAAAACACACATGACACCAACAATCATGATAATTGCACATGCTGGGACTGGGGCTTCTCTTAAAAAGTTCACAGGTAACATCATGGGCCCAGGTTCGTCTCCGGGTTTGATGGCTTGCTTCGCCGCGTGTGGAGCCCTCCACTGACGTGTAACGATTGGTTTTGCTTCGCCAGTTTCAATGGTGTGTTCTACCCCTGGTATGGTTCCAATGGAAGACTCCTCTTCCGTGAAGATATCAGCATACCTGTTGAGTAATTCACGAAACCGACCCTGCTGTTGTTCGGGAATATGACTGAACTTAGCATCTTCGACCGTCTGGACCTCGTCAACTCTGAGCTTGTTTTCACCGATGTCTTCATCTTCAGAAGTCGAGCTGTCGGATAAAAACGTGTCAGGGAAGGTAATGAAGTCGTCGTATCCGAAATCCTGGGTTCCGAATTCTGATTCAAAATCATCATCTTCGAGATCACCGAGAAACTCTGGTTCGTTGGCCAAGTCTTCACAGGTAACTTTTGGAACAGCGGTGGGCGTTGGACGTGAGGAGATGGGTGCATCACGGCCTCCCAAAGGCCGGGAGTTTGATGCATACACTGTAGCAATCGGACTTGCACGGGCGATCACTTGACCCGGGCGCAGTTTGATCATGCGTGGAGTCGTGTTCACCACCCAGATATCAGTTCGGCGATCTTCGACTTTGGTCACACTTGCGGGGATTATTAGCTGGCTGGTTGAAGGGGGGACTTCGATCTCGTCATCCGTCACGCTCCGGGGTACCCTGCACTTGACGAAGCTTGCACTACCAGGCGGTACTTCGGTTTGCTTAGTGCAGTGAAGCGGGCATCCGTGGGTTGACGTGATCGTACTCCTTGGGTCCACCGACAGGTTGGCAAGGGCAAGACTGCAGTGCTTCGTGAATGTCACATCAAGTTGACAGCCCAGGATGCACAGGTAACTGAGGCGAGGCAGCGGTTCGTGGTGGAAACTGAAAGGAAATCTCCTCAGAAAATCCATCCCAAGTAATATATGTCCAGGGAACCGAGTACTGAGCACCGAAGCACGATGTGTTATACTTACGGAGTCTGAAAACTGCATTGGTAAGTCAACCTCTTCAGTTACCTCCATCGGTGTTCCGGAGATTCCTTGTAACACACGATTGCAACTGTGCGGTTTAGTGAGGTGAAATCGTTGCAGGTATTCAGCCTTGATGATGGTTAATGCAGAACCAGTGTCAATAAAAGCGTTCATGGGGACGTCATTCACAAGCACCTGGATCATCGGTCGTCCTCGATCCGACTCTTCATAATCGACGTCAGCAATATCAGGTTGCACTCCGTCCTCCGTCTGCACAGCAACGCTAATCCTCGTCGTCAACTTGCGTGGCGGCGTTCGAGAAGGTGCGGGTTGGTGGGCGGCTGCTTGGGGTTGGATAGTAGGCTCGTGTGTCGGCTGTGATGCCAGTGGAAGACGAGCCTCGAAAGCTCCCCTGGCGTTGCTGAAAGGGCCGGTCCGCGCGATCATCAGGGCACGACGAAGCGAAGTGTCCACGTCGATTGCAGCGAAAACAGCGTCTCTCCTCCCGCGCTCGTGCACGACAGTCAGCGAGGCTGTGACTCGTTGTGCGGTGATATGGGCAGTAGTTGTTCTCGTCCTCATCTTGTCGGGATCCTCTGGGTGGAGATCGAGGTGGTGACCGCCTGGTCATCGGATGGTTCTCGTACACGCTGGCTACATTGGGGTTGAAAGCGTCAGTTGCCACTTGGCGACGTTGTCCTGTCAGTTGTGGGCGTGGCTGGGGGTGTGAAACGCCGACACGGGTATTCCACAACTGCTGAGCACAATGCACGAGTTTATCTGTGGATGCATCGTCTCTTATTGCTAAAGCTTCTCGCATCCATTGAGGGACACCTTGCAAAAACACTCTGCGGGCGAGAAGATCTGGGTCACCAATTGCATTACGATAATCCCGTTCCCCTTGTAATACGGCGGCTTGCAGGTTGAGGTAATAATCAAAAGGGCTCTGATCTGGTAACATGCGGTGCTGATATAAAAGCGTAAAGTAATCACTAGGCGAACAAACACCACGAAACTTCTCCCTTAACTTTACTTTAAAAGTCATCCAATCCCTTATGCCATCAAATGCACTAGAATTGATTATTACCTCAGCTGTTCCGCGACACATCATGCGTGCCATCTGACACATTGCTTCCCCTGTGGAGGGTTGCGTAACATTCTCGATTTGTTTCATCCATGCCTCCAACTCTTGCGATCGCTGTAACGGGTGGGACGCCGATATTTCCGATTTAAACAAACTTATGCCGGAATGAGGCATTACCATCATAGGGGCGGCACTATGTGGAGCATGAGAAATAGACGGACCTCGGAAATGAGCTGACGAAGAACCCGCGTCACGTACGTCAGGTGCGCGTCGCGGAGTTTGGTTATTACCGAATTCTACGTCGGTCAAGCGATCCCTATTTGCACGCACATCTTCCTTAATTGAGTTAATTTCTTCCTTTAACTCGCGCGTCATAGCGTCAAATCTCAGCATTATCTCGTCAAACATAGACAAACCAAGATGGTTTTCCTCATCAGTAACTCGGTATTGCGAGAAAGAAACTTCACGAGATGAAGTTCGAGGCCCTACAGACTCGGTGGCCAGGTCATTATTATCGGAAACGGGCTGTTCATGATGCGTTCGATCTTGTACAGGAGCAACAGAAGCCTGATTACTATTTTGCACTTCAGGCAGCAAATCTCGCGAGTTTGACCGAGCACCAAGAGGAGCGGGCAGTGCAAACGAGTTAATATTACGCCCCTGGTCTCTAACCAGACGTTCACTACTCTTTTTGCTTGGTCCCATGATTCAAATTACGCTTAAAACGTAAGAAAACTTGACATCAGCAAACGACTTCCTAACAAACAAGCAGAGATGCAAGTTCTTTCAACAATATCTGTAAAATACCTCAAAAATCACAACTCAGAGAGAACGCAAAATTAATTATGCATACGTTATTCACGATAGTTCATGAAATGAACTAGACGGTAAAAACTACTGAAAAAAGCGAACACTTAAAAAAAAACACAAACACGGAACTAAGAAACTATTTGAAAATAAACGATAAAAGCAAGAAAAACGCAAACGACATAAAAGATGATTTCTTAAAAGACTTAAATGAAGCGCCAAGTAAGAAATGAAATAATGATGCGTCCAAAAAAAAACTTGGATGAAGCGCCGAAGCACAAACATAAACGATGCTTCCTTAAAAGGTTTAAATGAAGCACCGAAGCACAAACATAAAAGATGCTTCCTTAAAAGTTTACATGAAGCACCGAAGCACAGACATAAAAGATGCTTCCTTAAAAGCGACAGGTAAGAAGCAAAAAATACAAGTACACGTTTATAAAAATTGAAGTAAATGTAAAAACACTAAACAAAACGAAAAATTGGGATTTTAAACGTCAACAAGCGACTTGAAGAAGCTAAAACGCTAAAATTCTACGCTCACGAACGAAACAAGGTAACTACGCTGGTTTGTGAAACCGGGAACTCACGCGTTAAACAATTTGACACACTTGGAGACGATATGAACAATAAGCCTAAGCAGGGATGAAACTCTGGCAAATTACATTCGCAATATTTATCCCACCATTAGCTCCACCAAAATAACACGTTGTAGTGACCAGAAAGGCTAGATCTTAGTGTCAGACTTCGACACTCAAGCTATTTACTGGTTACTTGAAATCTACGTTATGCCGACGGAGCGGGCCGAGCGGTAAGCACTCTCCGAGGGCACGGTGGGTTTGGGATAAATATTGTTTATGAAATTTACACACATATACTGTAACATTCATCATATATCGAACCCTTCTGGTTCCCTAATGTTACTTTAAGTATATTATACAACGGGGTTTTACAAATACCGCGAAGGTTTAAACTTAACACTCCCCGTGTGGAAAATCAAAAGGAGCCTGGGCACAACTCCTTGCTAAAAGAACATCACTATGAAAATGAAACAGAGAAACATATAAAACTAATATTTAATAAAAGGGCTTGGATATATGTACATAAATGACAAAGATATAGCAAAGCCGGCATATACTGCTGGTGCACACATAACTTATCTTACAAAAGCCTCGAATCCTCCGTCCGTCACCGTAAATCACCGTAAGGTTAAATCAACAAAGAAAAAGGCTCGACTACGGCCTCTCTCTATGCCTGCAGCAAGGGTTATCCTGAGCAAGCAGTCTTCCGCCAAGGATCTCTGGCTTACTGCTAGAATACCACTT
>NC_061820.1:19668053-19670553 GCF_019202785.1 Penaeus chinensis | reverse complement strand
AAGGATGATAATACTAACAGCAACAACAATTATAACAATGACAATGATATTGATAATGATAGAAACGATAATTAGAGTAATAACGATAATGATAACAAATTGGTAATGATGATGAAAAATTAAAATAGTAGTGAGAAGGATAATAATAAGGATGATAAGAAGGATAATATAATAATAATAATAATAATAATAATAATAATAATAATAATAATAATAATAATAATAGCAACAATAATAATGATTATATCAGTAACACAACAACGACAATGATAATGATAACAATGATAATAACAATTATGATAAAGATGACTATATTAATAGCAATTCTAAAGATATTAGTATAATCAATGATAATGATAACAATACTAATACGTGATTTGATTGTAACATAATAATAATAATAATAACAATAATGATAACAATAAAAATAATAACAATAATAATGATAAAAATGATATTATTAATACTACTACTAATAATAGCTCAAATGAGGATATTGATAATAAAAGTAATGAGTATAACAATAATGATATTAATGCTAATACTGATGATAAAAATAATAATGATGATGGTAATAACGAATAAAGTATGGTAATAGGAATAACGATGATGATAATAATGATAATAATAATTATTATTACAATAATAATTATCATTATCATTAGTACTACAATTTTTGTTGTTTTACTATTACTATTATTATTGTTGTTGTTGTTGTTGTTATCATTATTATTATTATTATTATTATCATTACTACCATCATTATCATTATCATTATTATTATTTTTTTTTTTTTTATTATTGTTATTATTATTATTATTATTGTCATCATCATCATCATCATCATCATCATCATCATCATCATCATCATCATCATCATCATCATCATCATCATCATCATCATCATCATCATCATCATAATCATCATCATCATCATCATCATCATCATCATCATCATCATTATCATTATCGGTATTATGATAACAACAACGACAATAATGAAATCAATATTGGTAACAATAATGATAATTTTGATAATAATGATGGCTGTGACAACAATAACAACAACAACAACGATGATAATAATTATAATTATAATAATAATAATATTAATAATAATATTAATAATAATGATAATAATGATAATAATAATAATAATAATAATAATAATAATAATGATAATAATAATAATAATGATATAATAACTTCTTGTTAGTAAAAACTACAACAGTAATAGTTATATTACAGTAGAGAAAATAATACTAAAGCCAATAATATTGATAATAATAATAATAATGATAATAAAAATGATAATAATAATAACAATACTAATAATAATAATAATAATAATAATAATAAAAATAGCAATAATAGTAATGATAATAATGAAAATTATAATAACAATAATTTTGATGCTACTACTACTACGACTACTAATAATAATAATAATGATATATAATGATAATAAAGATGACAGTAATGGTAATAATAATAAAATAATAATATTAGAATGATAATGATAACAATAATAATATATAATAATGATGAAAATAATGATAATGATAATATTAGCAATAGTAATAATAATATTGATAATGGTAATGATAAATATGATAATAGCAGTACTAATGATAACGACTGTAGTAATAATAATGATAATGATAAAAATACTAATGACAATAACAACAGTGATAATAAAAATACAATAAAAATAATAGTGATAAAGTTTATGATAATAAAGATAATAGTAATATTTTAATAGAAAATAATAATTATTATCATTATCATCATCATCACCATTATTATATTTATTTTTATCATTGTTATTTATATTACTATTGCAATTACTTATTTTGTTATTATCATTATATATTTTAGTATTATTATGATAACAATAAGAATAATAAAAAATACAATAATAACAATGATAATAATAACAATAATAATAACAATGATATTGATAATAATAATAACAATAATAATAACAATACTAATAATAATAATAATAATAATAATAATAATAATGATAATAGTAATAATAATAATAGTAATAGTAATAATAGTAATAACAATAATCATGAGAATGATGATGGTGATGTTATTAATAACTTCGTTTTAGTTATTAATGATAGTAATAATAATTATAATAATAATAATGATAATAATGATAATAATGATAATAATGAAAATAATAATAGTAGTAATAATGGTAATAATAATGATAATTATAGTAATACTACTACTAATAATAATAATAATTATAATAAACAATAATGATAACAATAATGATATTAATAGTAATAATAATAATAATAATAATGATAATGGTAATAATTGTAATCATAGTAACAATAGCAATAATGATAATAATGATAATAATAATAATCATTATTATTATTATGATTATTATTATTATTATCATTATTATCATTATTATCATTATTATTATCATTATTATTATTATTATAGTAATAATGATAATAATTATATTAATAATGCT